>NC_058405.1:35931739-36144513 GCF_002201575.2 Neomonachus schauinslandi | reverse complement strand
TCCCTCCCACCCCCCACCACTCCAGCAACCCTCAGTTTGTTTCCTGAAATTAAGAGTCTCTTATAGTTTGTCTCCCTCTCTGGTTTCATCTTGTTTCATTTTGTTATTTTTAAAAAGCCCATTAGCAGGGTGCCTGGGTGGCTCAGTCTTTAAGCGTCTGCCTTCGGCTCAGGTCATGATCCCAGGGTCCTGGGATTGAGCCCCACATCCGGCTCCCTGCCCGGTGGGAAGCCTGCTTCTTCCTCTCCCACTCCCCCTGCTTATGTTCCTGCTCTCGCTATCTCTCTCTGTCAAATAAATAAAAACAAAAATAAATCTGGGGCGCCTGGGTAGCTCAGTTGGTTAAGCGACTGCCTTCAGCTCAGGTCATGATCCTGGAGTCCTGGGATCGAGTCCCACATCGGGCTCCCTGCTCAGCAGGGAGTCTGCTTCTCCCCCTGACCCTCCCCACTCTCATGCTCTCTCTATCTCATTCTCTCTCTCAAATAAATAAAATCTTTAAAAAAAATAAAAAAATAAAAATAAAATAAAAATAAATCTGAAAATAAATAAATAAATAAATAAAAAGCCTATTAGCTATATTAGGAAGGATCTACTTTTACTTGTTTCTCATATTCAGGGAATAATCTGGTTCCATACAATTCATTTGGCAATTGTCAAAGAACACCTAAGATATCTTATCATACAAAATAATTTTCATGTTTAAGCTTCAAGAATCCTCAGCCCTCAAAGAATATATTCTAAACTGGTAACCCCATTAAATAACAGAGGAATAATAATTATGTTTAACTATAGTATATAATAATATAGCCTAAGAATCTGCTTCTACTTCACAACTCCAAACTTACACAGCCAACTGAAAACTCAACATCTATATCTGGATGTAAATTATGGATCCTATACAGAATATGTAAAAACCTTACGCCATTACTTTTTACCCAACCCTCACACCTTGTTCAACAGGAAAGGTATGCAGTTATCATTAAAACTGGTATGTATAGAATTGAAATCCAAACAGCAAAATAACAACTCCTCTTTGAAAATACTGAGCTAGTTAATTAAATCTGAGGACATCAGGCATATTTGTTGGTTAGTTGTACTGAATTGTATTGAATTAAAATCATGTAACAATCATATGAAATTCTATATTACAGACAGTGAAATCCCAGGCATTTATCACAACTCAAATGCAAGAATGCTGTCACCAGCCTTATTCATCCACTGGCAAAATACATTAAAGTTTCCTCTTAGAGTGATACAAAATTAACATACAGAAATCAGTTGTGTTTCTATACACTAATAATAAGCTATCAGAAAGAAAAATTAAGAAAACAATTCCATTTATGATTGTTTCAAAAGGAATAAAAGATCTAGGAATAAATTTAACCAAGGAGGTGAAAGACCTATACTCTGAAAATTACAAGACATCAATTAAAGAAATTGACGATGACACAAAGAAATGGAAAAATATACTATTCTTATGAATAGGAAGAATATTGTTAAAATGCCCATACCACCCAAAGCAATCTATGGATTCAGTGTAAACCCCATCAAAATACCAACGGCATTTTTCATAAAACTAGAAAAAGGAATCCTAAAGTTTCTATGGAACCACAAAAGACCCTGAATAGTCAAAGCAATCGTGAGAAAGAACAAAGCTGCAGGTATCAGAATCCTGGATTTCAAACTATACTGCGAAACTATTGTAATCAAAACAGCATGCTACAGGCATAAAAACAGACATGAAGATCAAAAGAATAGAGAACTCAGAAATAAATCTAGCCATATACATTCAATTAATCTGTGATAAAGAAGGCAAGACTAAACTATAGGGAAAAGACAGTCTCTTCAATAAATGGGGCTGGGAAAATGGGAGAGTTGCATACAAAAGACGGAAACTGGATCAGTATCTTACAACTCATAGAAAAATAAATTCCAAATGGATTAAAGACTTGAACATAAGACCTGAAACCATAAAACTTCTAGAAGGAAACATAGGCAGTAAGTAATTTGACATCAATCTTAGAAATTTTTTTTTTGGATCAGTTTCCTCAGGCAAGGGCAACAAAAGCGAAAATAAATAAATGTATTACATCAAACTAAAAAGCTTCTGAAAGTGAAGGATATCACCAACAAAATGAAAAGGCAACCTATTGAATGGGAGAAGATGCTTGTAAATCATGTGTCTGATGAGGAGTTAACATCCAAAATATATTAAAAAATTATACAACTTGATATAAAAATAAAAATGGACAGAGGTCTTGAATAAACATTTTTTTTTCAAAGAAGACATACACATGGCCAACAGGCACATGAAAAGATGCTCAACATCACTAACCATCAGGGAAATAAAAATCGAAAGCAGGAGATATCCCATCACACCTGTCAGAATGGCTAGTTTCGAAAAAGACAAGAAATAACAAGTATTGGCAAGGATGTGGAAAAAAGAGAACCAGCATATACTATTGGCGGGAATGTTAACTGGTGCAGCCACTATGGAAAACAGTATGGAGAATACTCAAAAGTTAAAAACAGAACTCCCATACCATCCAGCAATTCTACTTCTGGGTATTTACCCATAGAAAACAGATATATGAATATAAATACACACACACACAAATGAATATTAGTCAGTCATAAAAAATAATAAAATCTCACTATTTGTGACAACATGAATGGACCTAGAGGATATTATACTAAGTGAACTAAGTCAGAGAAAGATAAATATCATATGATTCCACTTACATGTAGAATCTAAAAAAGAAACCAAAACAAATGAACAAACAAAACAAAACAGAAACACATACAAGAAACAAACTTAGTTATTAGAGGGGGGAGGAATGAGAGTGAGTGAAATAGGTGAAGGGCATTAAAAGGCACAAATTTCCAATTATAAAGTAAGTCAGTCATGGGGATGTAATACACAGTGCAGGGCATATAGTCCATAACATTGTAATAACTTTGTACAGTGACAGATGGTAACTAGGCTTACCGTGGAGATCATTTCATAATGTATAAAAATATCAAATCACTATGATGTACACCTGTGACTAATAGAATATTGCATGCCAATTATACTTCAGTAAAAAATGAAATCAGTCTTTTAAGGGGTTTGGGGGAGGAAGGGATGAATAGATGAAGCACAAAAGATTTTTAGAGCACTGAAACTGTTCTGTATGATGCTTTAATAGTATATACATACCAAACCCATAGAAGAGACAACAGCAAGAGTGAATCCTAAGGTAAACTATGGACTCTGGGTGATAATAAGGTGTCAATGTAGGTTCATCTGTTGTAACAAACATACCACCCTGGTGGGGGATGTTGATAATGGGGATATATTGTTGATAATTGGGGATATAATGTTGATAATGGGGAAGGACTACAATGTGTTGGAGAGGGTATAATGGGAAATCTGTATATATTCTGCTCAATTTTGCTGTGAACTTAAAACTGCTCTAAAAAATAAAGTCTACTTAAAAGAAAACAAACAAACAAACAAAACAAAACAAAAACTGACCAGCTCAAGGGAAAAGGACAACAGTTACTCTTACTGAATAGTCTACCAAGGAGATTTAATTAACTCAGCTTATAGTGAATGAAGTTCACTGATGGTTTATCACCACTAATTACCAAGAAGTCTCAATTAGTGTTATGCTACATGACTTTTAAATACAAGAATGTCAAAATCATCTGACATTTGAGGAAAGTCTCCATAATAAAAGCCAAGGATCAAACAAACAAAATAACCCAGAGGAAAGTGAATCAAAGGCAGGAGCAGAAGACATCTTTGAAAACAAAGACGGAAAAGCAAAAATAATGAATGTACTCAGAGAGTTGAAAGAAGACATTCAGTTCATTAAGTAGTAGCAAGAAGCTTATAACAAGTTGCACTGTTTACAAGCTATTTGCAAGAAATAGCTGTGATAAATTAAAGAAGTTAAAAGTAAATGTTAATAGAATGTTCCTGAAATTAGAATAATTAAGTATATGGAAAAGAAGAAGAGAGTAAGTGTGTGAAGAAGAGGGAGGACAGGTGAAGGGGAAGAGAGACGAAGAGAGGAAATGAGAGAAGAGAAGGGGAGAGAAGACAAGAGAAAAATAGGGGTGATTTCAGAAGGTCCATCAAAGTAAAATTCTAAAAAGAGGGAATAGAAAGGAACATTTAATTTGTGGTGTTTTCATTTATCAACATGAGGGTAAAAAGGTAGAGTTTAAAGTATGAGAACCCCTTAGTGAGGCATCCAAGTGATTTGAGGTGTTGCAAGTCAAACTATCTATGGAAAAAAATATTTACATTCTGCCTTCAGATGTTCTGGTCAGTTTCCTGCAATATGAATGGCTTTTTAATTATTTAAATGGCCATAAGTCTGTTGAAGACAAAATTTTACTTTTTGCTAAGAAATAAAAGCTTAGCTTGGCAATTTAAAAACAATACCACAACAATGGGATGCCTGTGTGGCACAGTGGGTTAAGCATCTGATTCTTGGTTTCTGCTCAGGTAGTGATCTCAGGGTCATGAGATCAAATCCTGCATGGGGCTCCGTGTGAGTCTACTTAACACTCTCTCCCTCTGCTACTCCCCTCCCCTCCACTCTCTCTCTCTCAGAGAAACAAATCTTTTAAAAAAATAAAAATGAATACAAACAATACCACAATAACAAACTCTGCATCTCTCCCTCTACCAATAAATAAATAAATAAGAAATAAACTCAAAAAACAAAACAAACTAACAAAACACAGAAAAACTAGGCTGGAAATGTTAAGGATGTACATATAAATTGTGTTATTATTAAATATACAATAAATTTAAGCTTTTTAAAATTTAAAATGACAGGTAGACAGTTTCTCACTTTTTAAAATTTAAAAAGACAGGTAGACAGTTTCTCAAAATGCTTCTGCTTTTAGTTTTGTCTCATTCATCTGCTTCTCCATTTTTTTTTTAAGATTTTGTTTATTTATTTGAGAGAGAGAATGAGATAGAGAGAGAGCATGAGAAGGGGGAGGGTCAGAGGGAGAAGCAGACTCCCTGCTGAGCAGGGAGCCCGATGCGGGACTCTATCCCGGGACTCCAGGATCATGACCTGAGCCGAAGGCAGTGGCTTAACCAACTGAGCCACCCAGGCGCCCTGCTTCTCCATTTTGTAAATTTTACTTCTGGCTTACTTTATTTCAATCTATAAACACAATTTTAAATTTAAAACACTTCATTATTTAAAATTCGTTATGAATAATGTATTATACTTGTTAGAACATGGGAAGTCTCTTACTACAAAGTGTTTCCCATCCTGTTCACCCTGTTTCTGCCTAAGAACCAATCAGAAAATGTTCTGCACTGCTTAATTAATAAGTCCCCAATGAGTCAAAAGCTCACAGGGAGTTTGGCTTTAGCTGAGATCAAGGCCTCCATGATTCTGCAGCTTGAGCCTTACACGGAAGCACCACATTCACGGATTCTGTGAGACTGAAGTCAATTCCACTTTCCTGCACCAAGAGCTTTTCATTGGCTTGGAGCTGTGTATATACAGATCAGGGCCTTTTTTCTGGCTATAGGGAATGTATTCAGAGGAAGCATTTTTTTTTTTTTTTAACCTGTATCTTCAAAGTGACTCTGGCTGAGACATATCTAAAACAGCTTCTTTAAAATCTTTGAAATTATTTTTGACCATTAAATAACATTGCATTTTAGTAACTACTGATAAATCTTTCTACACTTACACAGTTATCAATCACTTATAGAATTATTAGATATCTCAGATTCCATTACTTCTATTTTGGATGATAATTGCAATAACCAGGAAGAGACAGAGATAATCTAAAAGAGAATGGATTGGAACATTAGTGGGATGGGAAATTAATATTTATTGAGCAATTTGAATTGAATGTTTTAAATACTTTAAAAGAAGAAGAGAAACCTACAATTTGACAGGTAATATTAGAAATTCATTCAGGAATATTCTGAAAAAATGTGAAATACATAATTAAACTGATTTAAGAGAGCAATTGATGATGAATATATTAAGGTAAATAATCAGAAAAAATTAGGGTAAAATGAATTTTAATCCCTTCTCTAGAGAGGTTAGCTGATCTGTTCCCTATAAATTTATCCCTTTCTTGGTGTAAGCACTTGAAGAAAATCTCTAGCATTATCTGCTCACATCATTTTTCTATAAAAAGAAGCAGAAATATCAAGGGGTCATCACTTAAATAAAAATAACTGGATCGGGGCGCCTGGGTGGCTCAGTTGGTTAAGCGACTGCCTTCGGCTCAGGTCATGATCCTGGAGTTCTGGGATCGAGTCCCGCATTGGGCTCCCTGCTCGACAGGGAGTCTGCTTCTCCCTCTGACCCTCCTCCCTCTCATGCTCTCTGTCTCTCATTCTCTCTCTCTCAAATAAATAAATAAAATCTTTAAAAAATAAATAAATAAATAACTGGATTTTGGGGAATTTTTTAGTTTTTAAAAGTGCTTTATGATAAATTAGAAGTAATAAACGAAAAAAAATATTTTAGCCATGACAGTTCACAAATGTGTTCAAAAAATCTACATACCATTATAACAAGTAATTTACTGATTATTTTTCCTATATATACTTAGCTATTGTTAGTAATAAGTTATATTTGAGAACTTATAATAGACTTTCAATCAGTATTTTAAAGATATTTGCAACCTATAAATATAATGGTAGTATTTGAAACAATATTTTAATTTCCAATATTAGAATGAATTACGTGTTGATTCTAAGACTTAGTTTTTACTAGGAAAATGTATTTATTATGAGAATACCTACCAATGATGATTTTTTTTTCCTTGACATTTGATATCATGGTGCTATATCCAGGTTCAAATATCTGGAACTAGTTAATTTATTCATATATTTCCTCAATTCTCTATGTGCTTCAGGATCATTACTGAGAACTCCATTTGTTATTCTATAAAATAAAATCCTGGTTTTGTGTTCTCTATAGATATTAGAATTACAAGTAATAAAATTAACTACTAAGAATGTTCCTATCACCTGGCATGCTCAGTACTTTACATAGAAAATATCTAAATCTCAAAATAACCATAAATTATAGAAAATGGCTACTCTTCTCATTTACAATGAGAAATCTAAATCTTGGGTAGTTTATGTGTCTTGTTAGATATTAGCCATCTGATAACTGGCAAAGTCAGGATGTTAACATAAGACCATTGGCTATACATTTTGGTTTTTTCTCCACTAAGACTAAAATATATACTTATATTACAGTCCATTGGTCATTTTTATGTGTCCTAACTATGTGTAACTTAGCATAAGACACCTAAAAGTCTTGATTTCTTTATGTATCTGGCATATTTTCCAAATAAAGCTGTAAATTCTGGAACTAATGTATTTTTACCTTTTCATCCTTAATAAGAAGTTCGATGGTCTTTTTTTTTTAATTCATGCTTTATAACTATCACAATGGTAACTATATCAGTACCAACAACTGTCTTCCCTGGACTATATATTTATTGATACATTTAATTTTCAAAACAGTTTCAGAGAGTAGATGCTTTTATTATCACCTACATTTTAAAGAAGGAGGGAGAGCTTGAAAAAATAAATTAACCAAGGTCATATACTTAACAAGTCATAGGGTTGGGATTTAAATGCAGCTGTTCATGATTATATACATATAGACAATAATTTTACAAAAGAGTATTTTTTAAAGGTTTTATTTATTTATTTATTTGACACAGAGAGAGAGAGAGAACATGAGATGGGGGTAGGGGCAGAGAGAGAGGGAGAAGCAGGCTCCCCACTGAGCAGGGTGCCCGAGGCGGGGCTTGATCCCAGAGCCCTGGGATCATGACCTGAGCTGAAGTCAGATGCTTAACCGATTGGGCCACCCAGAAAAGAGTAAGTATTAATAACAGAATTAACATAGTACAGGAATTCCTTTTAAGGGAATATGTTTTATCAAAATTTTAGACATTATATTACATTCTTGACCATGAAATTCAAGAAAACAAAGCCATACCCTCTCTAGTGTTCTCTATACTTACTCAATATATTTCTCTTCTAATATATCCAGGGGATGACTGAAATAATGAGTAAGTCTAGGCCATAAAAATGGTCCTGAAGGAAATAAATAGATATTTTTAGAAAATATGAAATACAAAACTGTTTTTAGTGTTAAGACCAATGGCACATAATGTAAAGAGTTAGAACTAAGGAAAAAAAGAAAAGTTAGATTACACAGTCATTGAACATATAAAATAAATTATAACTTCAGAAAACTGTGGAATAGTGCAATGTTTTCAACTATATGTGACAGGCACTAAATAAGTTTTAGTGGTAGATTTTTGGATTTAGAAGAACATTGAAAAATAAAAGTATACAATGGTAAATGTTTCCTTGAGTTACTAGAATTTAAACCAATGTAAGACAAAAGAGATCTTTGTGATAACACAGCAAAAGGGTTAATATTTAAAATTCAAAAAGTGAAATTTACTAGCATTTGCAGATTGTATTAATGCAGAATTAAATGAAGGATAATTATGAAAATGCCTTAAAATACTTTTTCTTAAGGTAAAAATACTGTTGTAAGATGAGGCTGGGTGTTCTGCTATAAACACACACATTATCTACAAAGCCTTTTACTAGGTAATGTAGCATCAAGGACAAAAGCTAATGCTGATTTCTACTTTCAATTTCTTGATACCTTCATAGAAAAAAAAAAAAGAACAGGAAGAATTGTTACACATGACACATATAATTGGATGAAATAGGAGCATTTTAGGAAGTGTTACATATTCAAAGGGAGATAACACAGGACATGCTTTACAGTTATCAGAGCTACTAGAGTAAAACTAATTTTTAAGAAATATTTTGAAACTTTACTTTGACAATCACTTTGAGACATTATTTGCAAGAGAACCACTGAGAAATTATTTGCAATATATATGTGTATATATATATATATATATATATATACATATACACACACATATATATATAAATATAAGAAAGGGAATGTCGGTATTGAACACTTACATTGTTTCAAGTACTTTACAAGAAGTATTTCACTTAATCTATTCATTTAATCCATCTTCATTTAATCTACACAAAAAAACCTGGATATCATTTCCTTTCTATAGCTTTTGGAACTACAATTAGGAGAGCTTTAAGGTCAGAGGTGCCTGGGTGGCTCAGTCGTTAAGCATCTGCCTTCGGCTCAGGTCATGGTCCCAGGGTCCTGGGATCAAGCCCCACATCGGGCTCCCTGCTCAGCGGGCAGCCTGCTTCTCTCTCTCCCACTCCCCCTGCTTATGTTCCCTCTCTTGCTGTGTTTCTCTCTGTTAAATCAATAAAATCTTAAAAAAAAAAATTCTCATTAAAGGAGAGATTTAAGATCAGACTGCCAGTAAACACATGGGTCAAGCTTTGAACCCTGGTATAAATAAGAAAAAAGAGTTATTTTCACTACAACACTCACATGGCATCAACTTTTACTAGTGTTCTGAAAACAAAGACAAAACAAAATGAGTTTGAGAGTATGAGAAATGAGTATGAGAAAACAAAATGAAGACTACTGTATATCTAAAATGTAACAGAGGTTAATTTTGGAGGCTTATAAGGTTTTTTTTTCTTTATTTCTCATGAAAGATACACCATGATTATGAGAAGATGTGGTTGTTGAAGATGTGTTCGGGAGATTTTACGGCTATATTTGGGTCTGGTTATAAGGAAGATAGGAGGAAAATATTCCTGGGATATTGTAGGCCAGTGGATCTCATAATTTAGCATGCATGATAATCACTTGGGGCCTAAGAATTTGCATTTCTAAATAGTTCCCAGGTGAGAAGATACTGCTGGCCTAGGGACTTCACTTTGACAACTATTGCTCTGGGCAACAAGACACCTGCCTTTGGTGAGACACATCATAATAATAGTCATCTGGGCTTTCTACTCCCTTGGGACTCCTCAGGCAAAGGAGTAGGATTTGGGAAATATTGCTTTTATTATTATTATTATTAATTATTATTACATATTTATTACTATATTATATTATATTGTAATAATTATTATTATTAACATCTTATTGATTATAACAATCTGTTAATTATATTTCCATCCTAAAATGTTAATTAAATTAAATTCTGAAGTTCAGAATCTAATTTCTGAATTAATAATACAAGTACTGCTTCAAATTCCTGAAAATATTGAAATAAATATATTACCATTCAGCAGAAAGAAACGTACTATCTTAAAATTGCATGTCACTGCTGTGAAAAATATCCTCATTCCCTTCAGTAAAGGATAAAGATGGTATGTGTAATTTAAAAAATAATTCATGTTTTGATTTTGAATGCATTTTTATTTTATTCGAATACATTCAGCAATTCTAAATAAAATGCATTTCACAATTAATTTAGTTGGGTTATATACTAAAATGCATTCAGTACTTCTAAATAAATATAGCCACACACTTTATTTTATTCTGTATTCCATCAGACAGATCTCTTACATTTATGCAGTATAGGAAGAAATATGGGACAGATGAAAGAAAGCCTTTTCTCTCCATTACAATTTATATTTTCTCAACAAAGGATGGACATGATTAATTACAGATTACCTAACAACTTAAATATCTTTAGCAAATTAAAGCAATTCATTTTATCTATTGAACATAATATAACACTTTCTCCAAAATTAGACCCTTTAAATAATTTTTAAACAGCAAATATAATAGCACTTACTGTTGAACATAAAATCAAATATCACCTAATATAATCAATGTCAAGAACAGAAATTTCTTTAATTTTGAGTATTGAAATGTGCATACTCCTAAAGAAATAAATGAACCTAAAGCACGCATATCATTGTAATTTTATATTGACTTGGAGAAAGAGGAATATCATTGCAAGTACTGAATTGACATAATTGAAAAGGAATATTTTATTGTATTGAAACACAATAAGTCTGTGTTTAATTCTTTAAATAAAATGTTTTAATTGTGTTAAACGATTCATACTAATAGAAAACAGGATGGGATTTAAAGAAGTATATGCTGCTTTCTATTATGATTTTCTAAATAAATGGTTTAACACTTAAAAAGATGTTGGGTTGGGGATTTCCAGCTGGAAAATGTGATTGTGAATGTCAAGTCCATGGTATTCAAGCTCTTCTGCTTTAAATGTCAGGGTTGTTCACCTGTATCAAGCACTGGACTGATAAAAGCAGTCAGGGAAATAGAAAACAGCAATGAAATAAAATATGACATGTGGAAGAACAGAGCAGGATACTATGAAAACTCACATCCTTCACTGGAAAAGAAATAGTACTTGAGTTGAATTTCTGAAAATGGGCTGGGGTTTTTTAAATTTTATTTTTTCCAGTTTTATTGAGAAATAATAGACATATGTCACTGTATAAGTTTAAGGAATATAATATGACAGTTAGATTTACATGTATCATGAAATGATTACCACCATAGGTTCAGCTAATATTCATCTGCCAATATGGAGAACTCAAGATTTGCTCTCTTAACTTTCCTATATATCATACAGTAGTGTTAGCTAAAATCATCATGCTATACATCTCATCCCTGGTACTTATTTATCTTATAACTGGAAGTTCGCACCTTTTGGCCACCTCCTCCAACTGCCGCCCCCTCCCCCCCCACACACCTCTGGTAACCACAGATCTGAGCTCTTTTTCTATTAGTTTAGTTTTTTTGTTGTTTCTTTGTTTTTGTTTTTTAGATTTCACATATAAGTGAGATCATACAGTATTTGTCTTTCTCTGACTTATTTTACTTACTGTAATTTTTTCAAGGCCCATCCATGTTGTTGCAAATGGTAGGATTTCCTCATTTCTTATGGCTGAATAATATTCCTGTGTGTGTCTGTGAGTGAGTGTATGCATCCATCGATGGGTACTTAGGTTGTTTCCATGTCTTGGCTATTATAAATAATGCTGCTATGAACACAGGGGTACAGATAGGTTTTCAAATTAGTGTTTTCATTACCTTCAGAGGTGGAATTGCTGAATTATGTGATAGTTCTAATTCTAAGTTTTTGAGGATCTTAGTGTTTTTCACAGTGGCTTTTGTTTTACATTTACATTCCTACCAACAGTGCACAAGAGTTTCCTTTTCTCCATATCCACATTAACATTTGCTATCTCTTTTCTTTTTGATTATAGCCATTCTAACAGGTGTGAGGTGATAGCTCATTGTGATTGTTAAAATGTCAATACTACCAAAAGCCATTTATAGGTTCAATGCAATCCTCATCAAGATTCCAATGGTATTTTCTAGAACTAGAAAAAACACACACACCTAAAATTTATGATACCACAAAGACCCCAAATAGCCAAAGAAATCCTGAGAAAGAACAATAAAGCAGGAGGTATCATGCTTCCTGATTTCAAGCTATACTATAAAGCTAAAGTCATTAAAACAGTATGGTACTGACATAAAAACAGACAAATAGGCCAATGGAACAGAACTGTGACACCAGAAATAAACCCAAGCCTACAGTCAACTAATATTTGACAAAGGAGTCAAGAATACTCAATGGAAAAAAGACAGTTTCTTCAATAAATGGTGCTGGGATAATTGGATATTCACATGTGAAAGAATAGAACTGTATACATATCTTACACCATTCACAAAAATTACTTTGAAGTGGATTAAAGACTTAAATGTAAGACCTGAAACAATGAAACTCCTAGAAGAAAACAGGAACAAAGATCTTTGATATGGGTCTTTGGATTATTTGGAAATCACACCTAAAGCACAAGAAGAAAAATAAAAAATAAACAAATGACACTACACTAAACTAAAAAGTAAGTAAACATCAACGAAGTAAAAAGACAACCAATGGAATGGGAAAACTATGTGTAAACCGAATAATGATACGGGGTTAATACCCAAAACATATAAAGAACTCATACAACTCAATAGCCAAAAAACAAAAGAAACAATAAACAAAAATAAATAACCCAATTAAAAAATGAGCAAAACACCTGAATAGACATTTCTCCAAAGCTTCTATCCAATTTCATTTTGCCTCAAGAGACAGATTTAGTTTTTTTCTTTTCTTTTTTTTAAAGTTGATTAACCTTTATTTCTTTCAACAGTTGAGTTTCTTACTGCTTAAAGTTCAGTCCTCATATCAGAAGCTTTAGCATTAACTGAGAGCATATTAAAAATCCAGAATTTCAGATCTGCTGGGTTGAAGTATGAATATTCACAAGGTCCTTGGGTTGACACCTGAGCACCTTATATTCTGATAAATTCTGAGTAAGATACAGATTACAAAACTAAGGAAAACCAAATGAAATTGATATGTGAGAAATCAAGATAACTAATTAGAGACTTAAAAGGCCACCTAAAGCTAAGTTATTTTGTGTTTTCAGTTGCGTTATGTATATGCTACTGCTTTTATGTTATGCACTTCCACATTATCTTACAGAAAGTATCCCCCTAAAGTCATAAAGTGGTAATCAAAGTAAATATAATATTGTGGAAAGTGAATTCTAGCTCTTGGCATCTTATTTGTGAGTTAGTTTCAGTGAATAGGTCAACAGCAACATGCTGTCTTTTTCTTATACTAGTTTATTCTGTCACTTAGTTCCATTTAGTGGCAGGTTGTGTTAGAATTATTAAGAGTACACATAAACCAGTTCAAGAAAAGAATGGCCATTCTTTGGAAATAATTGACAGGATAATAAATCTTTCACTATTTTACTTTGCTGGAAGTCAAGATACATCAATAGTTATGTCACTTCTCCTACAGTCCTTCTGAAATTTTTATGGAATGTTGTAAATTAAGAGGGGGCTTATACATTTATTGAGAGAAAAGTAAAATACTTCTGAAAGTGAATGTAAATGTATTATTTATTGTTAAGGTAAATTTGGTGGGATTTTTTTTTTCTACTTAGTTCTCCTTCACCTCAATGAATTAAATAGGTAAGCATGTATCAAATATCTTCTGGGAGTACGGTAATGGTCTGGGGACTGCAAATCAAGATATGTAAGACACCATTACATTATCTAACATAGCTAACAATTGGATAGGAGAACATGAGATATAAACACAAGAAAGTTCAATATAAAGTAAGTGGCATTAAAAAATCTGGAAATATATATCTAAAGACAGCATCATTTAGCTTTGACATCAAAAGGAAATTCATGTGGAAAGACAAAATGTGGCCGTGTGTTAATGATACCAGATAGGGGATGGGAATTCCTGGTAGGTAATATCAAATTAGGAAGTCTGACGGCAAGAATCCATAGAAGTGGTTTACCTGGATGATTATATCGGAAACTGGAGGGAAGAAAAGTTTAAAATGATCTTTGGTGGAGTGAAATAGGGGAAGAGGGAATTTGTGGGCAACGTGGTTTGAACGTTTTTGGCCAAGTGAGTGACAAAAGCAGTGCTCTGTTCCATAAACTACATCATTACACAGGAGGAGTTGGAGAACTGTGGAATAGTTAGCCCTGCAATAATTTTGGTAAGAGAATAATCAGAATTGAAAGGAAGCAATATCTATGAGAGATGTACTGGAGGTGGATGCCATGCCAATTTGAAAATAATAGGAGAGAGGAAAACTCTTAAAGCATCAGAAATCATCAAAAGGAATCCAATTTTTTCTTAGGGGATAGCTCCATTTGTAGATATTACAAAGTAAAAAGATAGAATTGATTGCTCTGGCAAAGGGATTTGAGGCATGCTGAATTTATGATGTTGCTGGAAAATCTAAGGGGAAATGTAGAACAAGCAGATGAAATGCATGTCTAGATTTAACAATAAAACTTAAAGACCTATCAGTTTCATTTGGCTTCTATTCATTTTGTGGTATACATAATATGTACGTATCTGAAAGAGGTAACATAGACATAGAATTACATGAAACCAAGGATGTATATTTGAGATAAAAGGGAAAAGACCAAGAAGTTAGACAGTATAGTTTTAAGGAAATCGAGGTGTAAAGAATAGAAGATAGTGAAGAAAATAGGAAAAAATAAAAAAAAAGAAAGAAAGAAAGAAAGAAAGTCCAGGGCAAGAAAGAGTCAGGACAAATGCAATGAAACAAAGGAAGAGAATTACAATATGTATCAATAGTTTTAAGTATTTCAAAAAGATGGAGATGGGGCGCCTGGGTGGCTCAGTTGGTTAAGCGACTGCCTTCGGCTCAGGTCATGATCCTGGAGTCCCAGGATCGAGTCCCGCATCGGGCTTCCTGCTCAGCAGGGAGTCTGCTTCTCCCTCTGACCCTCCCCCCTCTCATGTGTTCTCTCTCTGTCTCTCAAAAAATAAATAAATAAAATCTTAAAAAAAAAAAAAGATGGAGAAAAACTAAGTAAAATGAATCATTATTGAATATAGACTTCAGTGTCACACAAGTGTTTGGACTTTCCAGATAGTGTTTCTGTGATATATTCTAGAACTCAGAATAATCTCCCCATTTTAAGGTCAGCTGATTTAATTAGTAACATTATTTCCATTTGCAAAGTCTGTTTCCAGAAGTACCTAGGTTTATGTTTCATTAAATAACCCCAGGATGGGAATCTTAGGGCAGTCTTCCTTAGAATTTTACCTACCACAACTGAAATCTTTCTTTCAGGTCTATATAACTTTTTCTACACCCTTATGTTTCATAGTTCATGTCTAGGTAGTGGTAGGCAGTCTCTTTCTTGTTTCAGATACCTCATTCCCAATGTCTAAGAGAACATTCCTTCATGACGCCTTTTGAGGTAATACTTAGTTCTGAAATGCTAAGGAGAGTGGCTCCTTCTGATAAGCTTTACAAAATGCTTTCTCTTCAAGTGTGAATCTAAGATGGACTCTCAGGATAGGGTGTTCAAAGACACAGCCTTGGTTTTCCCTCCAAAACTGGGTGTGGTGGGATGATGCATCCTTTCTCAATGAGTTATGTTTTCTATGTTTCCTTCCACAGCAGGCAAAGATAGTTGCAGTAAACCTATCTCCTTGATTGAAATCTGGCCAAAAGGAAAACAAAACAGAACAAAACAAAACAAAAACCTTTCAATAAAAACAGTTCCTCTCACATTGGATCACCTTGGGTTATAAAACTACATGAGTTATGCCATTACATTCTCAAATCGCTCCCTAAAGTCTCACACAGCAGGGCAGTGAGTGTTTCTGCTTAATCAGGTATATTCCATATGAAAGGATGTAATTTAAACAAGGGTACTGAGAGAAATAGAGAGAATGGCATTGGGGGTCTAAATTATGCCTTAGGGATATAAAAATATCCACAATCTCAGAAAGCTCAAGCACAGAAGAAATACCATTTTCTCATGGGAAGAAAACATAGCAAAGGTACTCTGTCCACAGCAAATTATCCCCTCCCCATTATTTGTAGTGCTTGCCTATTTCTAAGCAACAAATTGTTCTGCGTTCTTCTCATCCAAATTTCCTGCTCTGCACTTTCTTTTGCTAAGGCTAATTCAAAATAAAGAACAAAACAAACAACATACCCCAAAGTTGCCATTACAAACTCTTCATAAATTTCCATTTCATCCTCCATTGTGCTTCTGGTCTAACTTAATGCTTTGTCCAAAAACTCACTTCATCTTAATATTCACCATATGGCTGTTCTCTCCACCTATCCAGTCATTGCTGTTGGACACAGACAACCTCACACCTTGGCATGATCAGCAGAAGTAGTGTTTCTACTTCACTCTCTTTTACAGCGAGCCTAGAAAAGCTAAGGTTATAGAAGATTCTTAATCCATAGAATATCCCCAGAATAAAGTTGAGTTTTGACTATGAAAAAGAGTGGGGAAAATCTGGTTAAAAGTTCAGATATTTTATATGGCATCTATAGGTTCTAACTGGAAGAAAATGAAGGTAGGTATGTTTGGAAAGTTGTTTTTTTTAAATGCATCAGGTATTTTTTGAGCACTTAGTACGTCTACACACTGTGCAGTACACTTAGATCTAAAAATTTACCCTTGCCAACAAGCAGCTTAGGACCTAGCTTTTGAAAAAAAAATAAGGAAATGATTCATGAATAGTTGGCAAATAAAGAAAGGAGAAAAGTATCAAATAATAGTAAAATTTGTTAGAAATCGCAAGGAGGGAACACGTTCCGGGATAATACGAATGGATTCTCTCAAAAATATTGCTCTTGAGGGCCCCTGTGAAGTGGCCAACATCCTTTCCAGCAGCCTTGTTTTTACAAGTCCTTTTGCAACAATGAAAATTAGACAAGTGTAGCTGTGATTTAGACAGAAAGAAACATTGCATACATCCATACAGAATGAAGAACTTTCCAGAGAAGTACAGAGGATTTCAAATGGAGGCTGGCAAAGGCACTTAAAACTTTCAAGGGCTATTGCTTTGTTTTCATTTTTTATTTTATTTTTCCCAATATCAAGATATTTTCTAATCTAAATTATTGGTCTGTTGTGAAGACTGAAATTAAAAATACAGCACAAGGTGAAAAGTGATGTCCAGACAGTCTTACTAAAGGCATTCCTCTTTTTGCTGAACCTGTAAAGCCTTCAAAAATAAATTCAAATTGGCAAACTTAAAATAGATTATTAATTACATATTAAGTAAAAGAGCTATGACATAATTCTGGCACACCAGTTCATAAAACTGGATCTCTGATAATTTGATTGATGTAATTTTGTTCTCCATAGATTTATAATTTATAGCAACCTGACTTTAAAAATTATTAGATGAAACTGATTGATGTAATTAGACCATGAAAATGAATGAAATCTTCTGACATATTAGGCAGTAACTCATTTAAATGAGGTGCCTAATTTGTTAGCTTCCAGAGTCAAATCAATTTTAGATAAGTAATTTATATTGCTGAATTATATTCCAATTTATGAGGACAAAAATATAAGCACTATCCAGTCTGTTGAGGGACTGCCAAAGAATCAAGGATTTTAGTGCTGAGAAGGTTCAGTGTATAAATGCTTAATGGCCTAAACCAACAAGCCAAGCTTTTTTAAAGCAATAAAAGTAAATAATGTATTTGAAAGCAGTGACAACTGCGAATTTATGAAGTATTAAACCTTGCCAGCTGGGCCAGGGCAACCAAGTATAGCCTTCAAATTAAGAAGTCTTTCGCAAGCTAATAATATAGTTGGAATTAACTTCTACTAATGTATTTTAATAGAATCTGTACCAAAAATTTGAAATGTCATTTTTTATCATTAAAGAATGGAGTGTTGGTTTATCATTGAACTATAGGGATCTATTTATAACTATTTAACTACTCACTGAGGCTTGTAGATGTGTATATATGATATTTATACAAAATAAAGACATTCCAAGGGAGAATGATTTGTCCCTTGGTCAAGACAGTGTCTCAGGGTATACACAGCGCAGAGCATGTTTCTCTCGTTGTTCATTGGGATAGAAGTTTGAAATGTAACTTGGTATGTAATACCTTTCTCGGTTGGAATAAAGGCATCGTGCAACCTCTGGAACAGTGGCAATTGCAAAGAGCTGTAAATGATAGCACCAGAGAGGCTAAGGGAAAACCAAATCCTAGTCTGTCTGAGTCCATGGCAAGAACTGCTGATCACAGGGCTTACCTCTCAATCACACATATCCAGGCGTCAAGCGCCAACTGTCACCTTTCGGTTGGAACAACAATGACCAGTTACAAAGATGTATAAATGTGCTCTCCTTGAGACATCTAAGTTTATATATCACTGCACATATTTCTGTTTATGTTTTGAAATAATCTTTGAAACTGCAGATACTGCAATTATTAATAGGCTGTTTCCTTGCTCTTGATAGTCGTCTGGGCTTTTGGACTCTGAGACACAGTATTTTAATGATTTCACTTAATTTTACACTCCAAAAGAGATAAAAATGCTTTGTATTTTAAACACTGATTGCTGTTCACTTATATTTTTGTGACTATATATATCCATATGAATTACTGTATATATGTAGTAGACATTAACATTAAGAGTGATATAAATTGTTCCAACATAGAAGTACTTTTTCTTGAGTGCCTGGGTGGCTCAGATGGTTAAGCGTCTGCCTTCAGCTCAGGTCATCCCAGGGTCCTGGGATCGAGTCCCGCATCGGGCTCCCTGCTCCTTGGGAGCCTGCTTCTCCCTCTGCCTCTCTCTCTCTCTCTCCGTCTCTTATGAATAAATAAATAAAATCTTAAAAAAAAAAGAAGTACTTTTTCTTAGGATTTATTAATATTTTTAACATAAAAATTTGTTTTACCATGTTATCAGAGTGAGCATATCTTTTGGGGGTAAAATATAAACATTCCTTGGGTCTTTTTAACTACTGTAATATGTTTATGTGTCCATGTCCATATATATGACTTTCTCATGTTATCTGGAATCAATCCAACTGAAGATTGTTTCATATTCCTTCTCTCATTCTTTCTTTGGGGCAGAATTTTCATCTATTGTAATATGCATTGTTTTTCTAAATGTAAAATCCCTTCTCTACGTGGGAAGGAAACCATCTAACTTACAACAGAGGCAACTGTCCACCCAAGGACAGAATACTATTAAATTGCCCAGGACAAGAACAGGATACTTGCTGTCTAAGAAGGTTGTACTGATGAGCATTTTATTTTTTATACCTTTTAACTGAAACCAGATATTTGAGATTTCAAAGAACCACAGTAACCCAGAGAAAATGTTTTGGGGTAGGTATATGAGAATGTTGAACTCTTTTGAAAAGAAAATGTTTTTTGTTTTGTTTTGTTTTTCTTTAGATTTGGGAGTGTGGAGGAGGCAGTAGGAAGAGTGAATCTGAAGTTTCAAAAATTCAAAAAACAACAGATGATGAATATTTTTACATTCATTACATTATTAGGAGAAGTGTCTTTTAGCTCTCGGACTCGATGCCAATATGATGCCAGTAAGTGCCCACATGATTTCTGACTCTGAGGCTGGTCTTTAGAGATAATTGCTTTCTCTTTCCCGTATACCTTCTAGAGTCACACAGACTCCACAAAACATGGACATATCCACACAAAGAGGAGCCAAGGATTTTTGAAAGAAAGAAATCGAATGAGATTGGTAATTGCTTTTATAATAGGAAAATTACATTATTAGTTTACACCAATATTAAACTGAGTTTTAATTTCCTGTGATTTACATTCCTTTATGCATAAATCATCCTTTGAGTACTTGAAAAACCATAATCTATATCTATATCTATATAAATCTACCCACTTCCATTGGCGATCAAATACTTACTTCACTTATCTCAAACACTGCCCTAATCCACTGAAATGCCCTAGTTTATAACTACCAAATTTTATGATTTCAAAAGCTACTGGTTCACAGTAAATTCCAAAAAGGAAGGAAATTCCTGAATAATAATCATTGTTTATAGGAAATACCTGTGATAGCAGGATTATACTGAAAATAAATGCTAATTTTACACAGTAAGAGGTCACCAGATACAAAGCTGCAAAATGTGTATTTATGGGGATCATGATCTAGCAACCACTGCAAATGACCCTGAAAACCCCAAATATCATCAAACCATGCAAGCACTATTGGATTTCTGTCAAGGGGCATAGAATATTTAAAGAAAAATAATAGAAGATCATGGTAAGTTACAGAGTAGTATGTAAGAACATTTGGCAGATCTTAGATTTATAACATCACAGTTCTATCTTTATGAGCATGAACTAGTCAAATTGGTCCATAGCAAATATCATAACCATTCCCCAGGACATTTAAATGGGAATATGCAACAAGGACACGTTTTCCCTAAGGAAAGTTATAAGTAAGAGGAAAACATTTCAAGGCAAAGAATAAAGGCTATTTAGTATGTCAAATGCATTCTTGTTTCTGTATTTCATTTTTTATTGTACCACCTAATGATTATTTTGTGGGTTATCTAACAAAGCCTTTCCTTGGACAACCTTGACAAATAACGTTGCAAAAAAAAAACACCTACAAGTATTTAGTATCTTTAAGAGAACATTTATTTTTACAATGATAGAGAAAAGGTTTAATTTTTTAAAATGACTCTATAATTTATGGTTGCTGCAAAAAAATGATTGTGAATTTTATAGTACTGGTTTAACTTTTTACAACATGTATGCAAAAAAGAAATTAATAAAGGGTATTTATTTGATCTGGGAGGAGTATTGTTTATGAATAGGTGTGAATGCACATATGTTTGGCTATTAGTGTGAATGAGAAACATAAGGAAGAAGGAATCAACAACCCAACTTGGCATAAGAGGTTGAGAAAATTTTTGATCTGAACTGCTATTTTCCAAAAATGTCTAAAACACTGTGGGCACCTGCCCCAGATGAGTGTACTTGGTTGGGGAGAGAAGTGAGGGAATTAAGAAAACATATCTATAAATGTGGATGGCTTTGTAATATGCAATGTTGACGAGGTCAAAGTACATTTCCCAAATTTTATTTTCTTATGTTTCCAATTAGGATGAATCACAAGGCATATTCGTGGGAGATGTGGACACAAGCTATTTTGTTTAGCTCACATACATTGGTGCTGACCTGCTGACTTACACTGGTGATTCGAAACAACAGCTAGGCCTGTGTCTGCTCTCCCTTCCCCTTAAACTTCTCTGATGCCTGGGCCCCAGGGGTGTGTTCAGTTTTGTGATGAAGGGCTCTGGCTTCTGCAAGATACGCTGATCACCGAATTCAGAGGCAACAAGAACTGAAATGAGGTTCAGTTCATCCTATGGGACTCCAACTTGTTCTTGAGGATTTCAGTGTGCCCTTGAGCTTCCCTTCTTTACAACTATTTTTCCTAAATGACTGCCTTGTGGATGTTAAGTTCCAGCTTTAGATGTAGAAACTATAGTTTTATAGAGACTGTTTATCCAACTCCTATGATTCCATGATTGTACATGGCCACTTCCTATAACAAATCCCTTTATACATACACACATACACACACACACACACACACACAAACACAAGGTTCTTCTCGGGCTGAATGTTGACTGATACAATCACTAATGTTTTTGTTGCTATCAAGGCAAAGATGAAAAAGCAGCCACAGAATATAAAACGGATACTGAGAATTCAGTAGATGCAAAAAACTGAGCCTGAGGTGATTAGGAGAAAGTTTAGTTCACAGAAATTCACAGGGTGTTTTATGGTTGTGACATAGTTCTCTCTAAATCTTAGCAGACTAAGTAACCCAGGCAGGAATGAGTTGCACTCCCCACGGCAAATGTTCTTCATGTTTTCCTTCTTTGTTTTATTCATTAAAAACCCAGCTTCCACAGAACTTTCTAAAAGATTGTTTTTAAAATACAAATATTATTTTGATCACATGCTTAAAATGACTCCCTTTTCCAATGATGTAGTCCAAGAACTGTAATGTAATGAACCCCCATTTATCTAATAAATAAATCTTATATAAATATCTATTAGGTGCCAGGAAATCTTCCAGGCCTTAGAGATAAAGTATCATAAAAATAGACAAATACCTTAATCTCTTGGATGTTGCCTTCTATGATTTTGGAGATTACAATCCTTCATAAAGAAAAAAAATCAACATAAAATTATGGTTGCATACATGTTTTTCCCAATGAAATATTTTAACAATTATTGTTTTCCTCAAGAAATAAATAATTTCCTTCCTTCTGCTTTGTTCCAAACATAGCTAAGGTAAGCCTTTTTGTTATCACAATATTCTTTTAAAGCCTCTGTTTATTCTGCTCTTTTTTTTTTTTTTTTTGTTTTTTTTTATTTTTTTTTTTTTTAAAGGCCATTTTTTTTTTTGCTCTTTTTTTTTTTTTTTTTGGTCTTTCTAATCTCTTTTATTAGTAAAGGTCAGTTTCTATACTGATCCTTGGTTCTGTATGTTGCCATTTGTAGATCCTTTTGTAAATGTAAAGTCTAAGGACAAATACAAACTAAAAATAAGAGGCTTAATTTTCCCAGTTGAAAATGGGAGGAGAGATTTTCCTTCCCCTTTTCTCTGAGAATTTACCTTAGAAAATTTGTATTTATGTACTTTCTCATTTCTTTAAAATGTATATAAATCCTTTCAAAGACTAGATAGTCCTTTCCTCAGTCGGCTTTTTATCAGCTTTTGTGTTTTTAAGATTTTTTTTTAAATTTATTTGAGAGAGAGAGAGCAGAGCAAGAGAAAACAGGAGTGGGGGGAGCGGAGGTGCAGAGGGAGAGGGAGAAGCAGGCTCCCCACTGAGCAGGGAGCCTGATGTAGGGCTCAATCCCAGGACCCTGGGGTCATGACCTGAGCCAAAGGCATGCACTTAACCGAATGAGCCACTCAGGTGCCCCTTTTATCAGCTTTTGACTGGAGAATTGGTGCTTTACATGATCTCTCTCTCTCCTTTAGTGATAGGTTAAACTCCTGGACTGGAGGAAAATTTTGGTCAACTATCAAAGGCCTTTTTTATTGGGCTTCTTTTTCTCATAATATTAACCTTATTTTGTTGTCTTTTCTGGTGTCTCCCTCTCTTGGGGGGGGCGGGGGTTGGAGGAGGGGAGGGTGTGTGTCAAAATAGCTGGGAGCCATCTTTTTGAAATGCCAGACCAAGGGAGATACACCCAGATCTCCCAGTTTGTATAGGATAAGACTCTGGCGTAGATGAGTGCCTATTCCAAGTGTCAAAACTACCTCCTGTTATAAGGAGATGAGAGGTTTGTTTGTCTTCCAGATAAAAACAATTAACCAACAGAGTCATCCTAACTACCATGTAAAGTTAGGATAACCTATGTGTGACAAAGGGTGCTGTCAAGCATCTCACTTGAGGACTAGTTACAATTTGTCTTGATAACATGTATGTAATGGGTTGTATCTGTTTGTCTATATAAAAGGGTGAGGTTTCTTTCTGACTTTGCAACCTTTTATAGACTGCCTATGAAGTGCATGGCATTCAGGCTTATTCAAGAACAAACTTTCTTAACTGTCTTTGTGGAGAGATTTCCTGGATTGGGAGAAGACTTTGTTTTTAATATTTCTCCAACAAAATTCATGAACCGTTTTCCTGGGGATATACTCATTCATTTTGTGTCCTTCAGAACTGAAAGTAATCTTTTTTAAAATGAAATTTTATATTTAACCTTATATGAACTTAGAGCTATTTTTTCCCTGAAGGTTTTAAAGTCTTCTTTCCTGAAGTATATATATTAATATGTTCATAATCTTGTTCTTTTATTTTTTAAAAAAAATGTGAGATGACTTGTTCATGCCTTTAGCCCTGTACTAAGTTTAGGGAAACTTCTCTATTACTGTTTTCTAACCCCCACTAATTAAAAAGTACACAATCAGTCACTCCTCACAATCCCAAGATAGCTCTTTCTGCCCACAGGTCCTGTCCCATGAATAGGGAAGGGGTGAAGGTATAGGCAGGAGGGTAATAAGAGGCCCCTGACTCCCCTCCAGAACTATTCTTGGGCAGGTGGAGACACTGAGATAGTGCAGAACAAGAGATAAGGGACAAACCAAGATGGCACAAGAATCTTAAGACCACAAGCTTCCCGGGCAGTTCTCAATTAAAGACTACCACTAAAAGCCCTCAGTGGCAACCCATTCGGGACCCTTCTCTCTCTCTAGATATCTTTTTTATTTCCTTTCTGCGCTCACCTTCACTTAATAAACTCATTTCACTTCACCCTTTTAGGTCCACAAGATTCATTCCTCGACTCCATGAGACAAGAACCCTGCAATCCTGCAACAATATCTCATTGTCATTTTGATTTGCATTTCCCTGATGATTAGTAACATTGAACACATTTTCATTTACTTGGTGTCCATTTGTGTGTCTTCTTTAAACCTATCTATTCAGGTCCTTTGCCTATTTTTCTTAATTTGGTTATTATAATTAATTAATTTTTTGCTATTGAATTTTATGAGTTCTTTATATGTTTTGGATACCAATATCTAATTTGATATATGGTTTGCAAATATTTTCTATCATTCCATAGGCTGCCTTTTCATTTTGTTAGTTTCTTTTGCTGGGAAGAAGCTCTTTAGTTTGATATAATCTTACTTGTTTATTTTGCTTTTGCTATCTGTGCTTTTGGGGTTATATCCAAAAAGTCATTGCTCAGACCAATATGAAGGAGCTTTTCCCATTTTCTTCTAAGAGTTTTATGGTTTCAGGTCTTACTTTTAAGTCTTTAATCTATTCTGAGTTGATTTTTCTGTATGGTATAAGGCGTGCAGTTTAGTATTTTTGCATGTGGCTGTCCAGTTTTCGAAGCTCCAATTATTGAAGAGACTATCTTTTTCCATTTTGCATTCTTGGCACCCCTGAGGAAGAGATAACTTGACCATATATGCAAGGGTTTATTTCTGGGGTCTCTGTTCTCTTCCACTGTTCTATGTATCTGCTTTTACACTGGTATAAACACTGTATTAATATAGCTTTGTAATATAATTTGAAATCAGGAAGTGTAATGCCTTCAACTTTATTCTTCTTGTTCAAAGTTGTTTTGGTTATTCAGTATCTTTTGTGGTTCCATATGAATTTTAGGATTTTTTTTTCTATTTCCGTGAAAAGTGTCATTGGAATTTTGATAGGAAATACATTGAATCTGTAGATTGCTTTGAATGGTATGGATACTTAAGCAATTTTAATTCTTCCAATCCATGAACACAGGGTATCTTTCCACTTATTTGTGCCTTCTTTAAGAGAAACATCAATAATTTGTATGTCTGGCCAGATAATCTCAACTCAGGTGGGGTACAGCTTTTATGTTTGTAAGAAGTTGTTAGATGATTCAAACAAAAGCATATCTGCTATATAGGGTTTAGGGCAACTCAGATGTTGAATTAAAGATAATATATGAAAATGGACCCTTGGGCTTCTTGTAAATCCAAGGGAGATACTTGAAGCTCATCATTAACAATATATTCACAGGCATTCATTGTTATTTGTCAATCCTTTGGTTTTATAGATTGTTTTAGATATAAATTTTACAAAATTATGGTAGGAAAGTATTTTGTAGCAAGGTTACATTTCAACATAAACATACACACACACAGTGTAATCCTTGAAAAATTAGAGAATAGAGAAACAACCAAAAGAGAAATATTATAATAATAAACATAATTTCTGTTCAAAATTGAATAACCAATCAGCCAATTCAGTATTTGGACAGGTTAGAACATGTGGGAAAATTAAAAGATTTTATTCTCACAGCAGACTATTAGCTTTGTTTTATTTTACTTTATGCACTGGAACCCAGCCAACCAATTTACAAATATATAACATTAATAACAACTGCTAGAGTATGAAGAAATGGCTAGATCTCTCCAAGTCCATAGCCCATAATCAGTTATAAAAAAGAAAATAAGTCACATCATAAGCCTTATTGCTCAATATTTACTAGTGTAAACTTTATCTTCTAAATTGTAATGAATATATGAGGGACATGGGTTTAGAGAACATTGTTTTATAATTGCACTAATTTATAACATTATATTTTTCTTTCCCAGAAAATTTTAAGTTTAATTAAATTATAACCCTTGAGCTGGATGACTTTAAGGCAGTCCTTCAAAAGGTGGGAATTTACTGGGATTGGGCAAGAATGATGACATAACAGCTCAGGATGAGGAGGGAGGCTGAAAGGCAGGAGTTTTGAAGCAAGTCTTGATGAGCTAGAAATTTACTGGTTTAGTTGTAATAAAGAAGCTATGGTCTTGGTGAAAAAGCAATTTTGGATATTTTGCAGGTTATCCCACTGGAAAAAGTGTTCCCTGGAGAAAAACAGTTATTTTTTGCTTGGTCTCACATATGTAGAATTTTGTGCTTGGTTTCAGTTCAAAGAAAATGGAAATAATTTAGAATAAAAATATGTGAGAATATATCAGGATTCACACAATATTTTATACTTAATGTTTTTCTCCCTGAGTTACAGGCAAGAGAATAACTCCCAAGAAAATCATTTCCAAATTTGTAGACTGTTTGCTTAAGGGTTTCTTTCAATATAGGTATTGTAAATAGGTAAACAAGAAACATGCACACAAAAACAACAAAAGAGAAAGAATCACATTGAGTTGCAATATTACTACCAGGCATGAAGTGAAAGGGCAAGAGCTTCATTTTGGTTAGACTTCTGAGTTAATAGACAACAGAGTCTAATGCAATAATTTTTTAAAGACTATCTTACAGTGTATTAATTTGTATACACAAGTTCTAGAAAGACCAGATGATCAAGGTCCAGTGCCATATTGTTAGTAATGAGGGTGGCGCAACAAGCCTTTAAGGCAAGTTTATATGAATTAGAAATAAATTCCCTCTGAGCACACACAACTCTATGAACACATAGCTTGGCAAGGGCATATAGCGAGATTAATAGCATGGCTTAAAACTTACACAACAATGCAGCAACCCTGGAATGATACAACCAGAAGAACTAAAGGAACTGGGACTGTTCTAATGGAAAATTCACTAAGTTAATGCCTAATACTTGACCCCTAGAACACCAGAGACAGAACAAGAACTTCACTAGAGCTATCGGAAGAGAAACGGATGCTTGTACCATGTCTTCTCATGTCCAGCTACCATGCCACAGTACCCAATTCTGCTTTTCAAATCTCATGTGAATATATCTACTTGGCTTAACTGAAGTCATCTGGTGAGTCTTTGTGTGAATGAATCTGGATTTTTCTTTTTTTTTTTTTGAGAGTTTGGCCACCATGGTAAAGGAACACCAAAGAGAAGGAGTTTAGATTCAACACTTCCGTACTACACCCAGTGGAAAATATTTATTTAGCTCATACACACAAAAAATGGAATTAAAAACATTTTTATGAGTTTTTGTATTTCCATTTTTTTGTGTGTATGAGCTAAATAAATGTTTTCCAATATACCAGTTCTCACATAGAAAAGTTCTTGAGGTGGGGGGTGGGAGGGATGGGTGCCTGAGTGATAGACATTGGGGAGGGTATGTGCTATGGTGAGCAGGGTGAATTGTGTAAGATGGTTGGATCACAGACCTGTACCTCTGAAACGAATAATACATTATATGTTAAAAAAATTAAAAAGAAGACAGCAGGAGGGGAAGAATGAAGGGTGGGAAATCGGAGGGGGAGATGAACCATGAGAGACTATTGACTCTGAAAAAAAACTGAGGGTTCTAGAGGGGAGGGGGGTGGGGGGATGGGTTAGCCTGGTGATGGGTATTAAAGAGGGCACGTTCTGCATGGAGCACTGGGTGTTACATGCAAACAATGAATCATGGAACACTACATCAAAAACTAATGATGTAATGCATGGTGATTAACATAACATAATAATAATTTAAAAAATGCTCTAGAAAAGCATTGTGGCGGGGGTGGCGCCTGGGTGACTCAGTCAGTTGAGCATCTGCCTTTGAGTTCGGTCATGATCCTGGGGTCCTGGGATTGAGACCCATGTCGAGTTCCCTGATCAGTGGAAGCCTGCTTCTCCCTCTCCTCCCTGTTCGTGCTCTCTGTCGCTATCTCTGTCTCTCTCAAATAAATAAAATCTCAAAAAAAAAAAAGGATGGGGAGGAAAAACGTAAGAGATCCATAAAAAAAAAAAAAAAAGGAGCAACAGGGGTGCCTGGGTGGCTCAGTCAGTTAAGCATCTGCTTTCGGCTAGGGTCATGATCCCAGGGTCCTGGGATGGAGCTCCATGTCAGGCTCCCTGCTCAATGGGGAGTCTGCTTCTGCCTCTTCCTCTGCCCCTCTCCCCCACTCTTGCTTGCACTCTCTCTCTCTATCTCTCTCTCTCTCACTCTCTCTCAAATAAACAAATAATTTAAAAAAAAATTATTTAACAGACAGCCTTTAGAAATGTAATGGGACAGATAATAAAGCATATAGAATCATAATGGTTTAGTCTGACAGTAATTGTGTTTTTACTTATTTCATCTTTCTAAACTTCTGTCACTGGGAATTAATTAATGGTGTTAAGTAATTGGATATATGCATATATTATGTATCTTGCATTGGTAAGCTCATTTTGTCTATGCCATTCTATAAACTGATTTTCCTTTTGTATTTCCCTGTCAATAAATCCTTTAATAAACATTTTTTTCAATAATACATATCACATAAATTCATAATATACTTTACCATTCTCATTTTGTTAGACAGTGGTTTGATTCCAATTGATGGATTACAGAAAATACTATAATATTTATTCAATATTTTGCATTGATATTATGTCCTTTTTTAAAGACTTAATGTCAGTAGATATATGAGCCGGTTTATGAACATTTTAAAGGATATTAGTTTATACTTTCAAGATATTTAAAAAAAATTCAACAAATTTCATTGAATTAGTAAGACCAGAGTGTTGCTCACAGAATACTTTCATTGGTATCATCTACAATCTTCTTCAAAAGAATTAGTGAATAAATAGTATTATTGACCTTTGTTTGTTAATATGATTGAAATATCTGCCTGTAATTTATTAGCCATTTGTCTCTAGTCCTTCCATTATCTCTCTATTTCCCTGCCTTTAAAACAGTTAGCTTGCTGGTATTTGTATATTCATTTTGTTGCTGTTGTTGTGGTTGTTTTGGGTCATAACTATCATTTATATACAAATATTTTCTCAACTTGATTTTCACCTTATATTCATATGTAGATTATTATTCACAAAAGCTGTATGCAAAATATTTTATGATAACTAATTGATCAGTCTTTATAGTCCACTAAATCCTCAGGAGAAGCAGCTAACAAATGTATGGCAGCCGAAAATATAATTAGGCAATAATAAATAAGGCACTAGAAAAATACTTTGGAGATAATAGATTATGTTGTAATATCCCAATAATATTCAAGAATTTAAAGGATTTCATAATTATAAAGCAAATTCTGTTTAAAATCAAAAGGAAAAATATAAGATTCTGAGAGAGAGAAGGAAGACTGTAGGGACTTTGGAACCTGAGTAACAACACAAAAAGTTTATTTATTTATTTTATTTTTACTTTTTGCTTTGTATATCTTAGACTTAGAGCTGAACTCTAAGAGCTATAACTGCCACAGGCCCAGACAAAATTTCCGAACAAAAACTATTCACTGTAGCTGAATGACCAGGAAAGAGTGTAGCAAGATATAAAACTTTTAAATAATAATTTCTCTAATCTAGTTAATCACAGAAAAAAATTGGTTTTACTCCCTTCCACACCAGCAAAGGGAGAGTAAACAATGGAGACTCGCATACTTATGAGACTGTAATGAAATTTCCCACACCCTTGAAAGGCTGGTGTCAGATAAGGCCAAGCAGGAAGTGGAGAAGGCTCATTTCCTCTGAGTGACAATGAGCCTTACCTATATGATTCCTATATGATTTACCTATATGATTACCTTATAATTCTTTTGGTGACAATGAGATACCACTCCCCACACTCCCCTACTTGGGTTTTGTCAGAGCAAGAACAGTAGAGTCAGGACTCCTATCATCATCCAACATTAACAAAGCCACTTCCACCACTGAGACAACATGGTGACTAGACACCCAACCCCCGCCAGCAGTAAGGAGGAGCCCTCTCACCTTGAATGACAATGGAGACCAAGTGGGAACCTGGACTGTGATATCCACCTGGAAGTAAGATGATAGCAATGCTTTCCTCTCCTCTGCCAGAGTGGTGTCAGAGGAAACAGTTAAAACAGAATTGTATATAAGGTCCAGTCTGATAACATAATACCCACAATGTCTAGATCTCAACAGAAAATCACTCATCATACCAAGAACCAGGAAGATTTCAAATTGAATGAAAAAAGACAATCCATAGATGCCAACATTGAATGATTGAAACATTAGATTTATTTGATAAGGATTTTAAAGTAGCCATGTTAAATATGCTCCAGTGAGCAATTAAGATCATGCTTGAAACAAATGTAAAAATAGAAACTCTTGGCAAAGAAACGGAAGACATAAAGAAGAGCCAAATGAAAATTTGAGAGCTGAAAATACAAAATTCAGCAGATGGGTTCAGTAGCAGAACTGAGGAGACAGAAGAAAGATTCAATGAGTTGGAAGATGGAACTATAGTTACACAGTCTAAATAACAGCGGGAAAATACATTGAAAAATAGTAAATGGATATCCATGGATCTGTGGGGCTATAACAAAATAACCAACTTTTGCACGATTGATATCCTAGTAAAAAGAAGAGGGAAGGGCTAAATAGTACCTGAAGTAATAATGGCCAAAATCTCCCCAGATTTGGCTAAATAAGTAAACCTACAGATTCAAGAAGCTGAGCAAACATTGTTGTACAATTCTAAGAGGAAGGGGTGTAATTTGAGCCTGGATCTGTCTGGCCGTAAATCCTATACTCTGGCTTCCATGTTATGTTTTCCTCATGGATAATAATTTACCAAAATAACCAAAAGACATTTTGTGACATTTCAAAACTCCTTTTTGATTAAAAAAATACTCTCAGCACATTAAGAATGCAATAAAATTTCTTTAAAATGTTTAGAAAAACCGGAAGGGGCGGAGCAAGATGGCAGAGGAGGAGGAGACCTGGATTTCATCTCCTCTCAGGAATTCAGCTGGATAGGGATCAAACCAATCTGAACACCTACGAACTCAACAGGAGATCGAAGAAAAGAAGAGCAACAACTCTCTGAACAGAAAAGCGGCCACTTTCTGCAAGGTAGGATGTGTGGAGAAGTGAATCCAAGGTGATATTCAGGAGGATAGATGGTGGGGGAGGGGCCTCTGTCGGCCGCTTTTGGCAAGTGATAGAACCACGGAGCACAAAATTGGAACTTTTAGAAGTCGGCTCCACTGAGGGACGTCACTCCAGTGGCTAAGTGGGGGGTGGAACCCTCGTGGGACAGTGTGGTCTCAGGACCCTCAGGGTCACAGAAATACCAGGGGTGCCTGAGTGTGGCAGAGCTCCCAGGCATTGGAGCAGGGAAGCTGGCTGCAGAGACGGAGCCCAGGCGCGGGCTCTCAGCTCGGGGTTGTCATAAACCGTGATCCGCGGCACAGTCGGGCCACTGCTCCTCCAGCAGGGACCCAAGAAGCGGCAGATCCGGGGAGACTCACCTTCCTCCCCGGGGAGGAGCCGCGCAGGAGTGCACCGCAGGGATCTGCTGGGTTTGGAGACTCCACCCGGGGTCCGGTGCCAGAGATAGAAACGCGCAGTCACAGGCCGGGTGAGCATGGAGTGCGGCTGGAGACCTGGGAGACGGGAGTGACTGACAGCTTTTCTCTGGGGGCTCACTGAGGAGCGGGGCCTGAGTTCTCAGCTCCCCCAGGGCAGAGATTGGGAGGCTGCCATTTTCACTCTCCGCTTCCAAAGCTGTACGGAAAGCTTAAAGGGAACAAAAGCTCCAGAGAGCAAACCCGAGCAGATTATTTAGTCCAGACCAGGCAAGGGCAGGGCAATTCCGCCTCCGGCAAAGACTTTTGGAAACCATGGCAACAGGCCTGTCCCCCAGAAGATCAGCGAGAACAGCCAGCCAAGACCAAGTTTACTGATCAATGAGAACGGCAGAACTCCAGCGCTAGGGGAATAATGCACATAGAATTCATGGATTTTTTACCATGATTCTTTAGTCTTTCAAAGTTAATTTTTTTTAACTTTTTTTTTTAATTTTTCTTTTTCCCTTTTTCAACCAACATCCTATCAACCCCTTTTTTAAGAAAAAAAACATTTTTATTTTTCATTTTTAGAGTCATATTCTATCCCTTCATAGTAGTTACCCATATTTTTGGCAAATATATATAAGTTGTTCTCTCTTTAAAATTTTGAGATAGTTTCTTCTAACAGATCAAAATATACCCTAAATCTCTATTGTATGGTTTTTTCCTACCCCCCTGCCTGATCACATTCTCTCCCTTTTTTTCCCCTTTTTTTAAAATCCTCTTCTTTCTTTTTTCAAACAACTTCTTATCAATTCCTTTTATAAATTTTTTTATAATTTCCATCTTTACAGTCATATTCCATTCCTTCATCATATCAACCCTTATTTTAGTACATATATAAGTTTTTCTTTCTTTAAAATTTTGGGAGGCACTTTCTTCTAACAGACCAAATACACCCAAAATCTAGTGTGTGGCACTGATCTATATACCAGCCTGATCATATTTGATCACATTCTGTTTTTTGTTTTGTTTTGTTCTGTTTTTGTTGGTTTTTATCTTTATCTTTGTCTTTTCCTTTTTTTTTTTTCTTTTCCTTTTTTCTCTCTTTCCCTTTCTTTTCCCACTGCTTCAGGTCTTTTCTGATTTGTTTAGAGTATATTTTCTGGGAACATTGTTACCCTGTTAGCATTTTGTTCTCTCATTAATCTATTCTCCTCTGGACAAAATGACAAGATGGAAAAAATCACCTCAACAAAAAGAACAAGAGGTAATACCGACTGCCAGGGACCTACTCAATACGGACATTAGTACGATGTCAGATCTAGAGTTCAGAATCATCATTTTAAAGATACTAGCTGGGCTTGAAAAAAGCATGGAAGTTATTAGAGAAACCCTGAAATCAAAAAGGTTATTAATGAGGTGCAATCAAATATGGGGGCACTAACTGTTAGGATAAATGAGGCGGAAGAGAGAATCAGTGATAGAGAAGACCAAATGATGGAAAATAAAGAAGCTGAGAAAAAGAGAGATAAACAACTACTGGATCACAAGAGCAGAATACGAGAGATAAGCGATACCATAAAACGAAACAACATTAGAATAATTGGGATCCCAGAAGAAGAAGAAAGAGAGAGAGGGGCAGAAGGTATAATGGAGCAAATTATAGCAGAGAACTTCCCTAATTTGGGGAAGGAAACAGACATCAAAATCCAGGAGGCACAGAGAACCCCTCTCAAAATCAATAAAAATAGGTCAATACCTGGACATCTAATAGTAAAACTTATGAGTCTCAGAGACAAAGAGAAAATCCTGAAAGCAGCTCGGGAGAAGAGATATGTAACCTACAATGGTAGAAACATTAGATTGGCAACAGACCTATCCACAGAGACCTGGCAGGCCAGAAAGGACTGGCATGATCTATTTAGAGCACTAAATGAGAAAACTATGCAGCCAAGAATACTACATCCAGCTAGGCTGTCATTGAAAATTGAAGGAGAGATAAAAAGCTTCCAGGACAAACAAAAACTAAAAGAATTTGCCAACACAAAACCAGCCCTACAAGAAATCTTGAAAGGGTCCTCTAAGCAAAGAGAGAGCCTAAAAGCAACATAGACCAGAAAGGAACACAGACAATATACAGTAACAATCACCTTACAGGCAATACAATGGCACTAAATTCCTATCTTTCAATAGTTACCCTGAATGTAAATGGGCTAAATGCCCCAATCAAAAGACACAGGCTATCAGATTGGATTAAAAAACAAGACCCATCGATATGCTGTCTGCAAGAGACTCATTTTAGACCCAAAGACACCTCCAGACTTAAAGCGAGGGGGTGGAAAACAATTTGCCATGCTAATGGACACCAAAAGAAAGCTGGGGTGGCAAACCTTATATCAGACAAATTAGATTTTAAACCAAAGACTGTAATAACAGATGAGGAAGGACACTATTTCATACTTAAAGGGTCTATCCAACAAGAAGATCTAACAATTGTAAATATCTATGCGCCTAACATGAGAGCAGCCAATTATAAAAGGCAATTAATAACAAAAGCAAAGAAACACATTGACAAACAATAATAGTGGGGGACTTTAACACCCCCTCACTGAAATGGACAGATCATCTAAGCAAAAGATCAACAAAGAAATAAAGACTTTAAATGACACACTGGACAAAATGGACTTCACAGATATATTCAGAACTTTCCATCCCAAAGCAACAGAATACACATTCTTCTCTAGTGCCCATTGAACATTCTCCAGAATAGATCACAGCCTAGGTCACAAATCAGGTCTCAACTGGTACCAAAAGATTGGGATCATTCCCTGCCTATTTTCAGACCACAATGCTTTGAAACTAGAACTCAATCACAAGAGGAAAGTCGGAAAGAACTCAAATACATGGAGGCTAAAGAGCATCCTACTAAAGAATGAATGGGTCAACCAGGAAATTAAAGAAGAATTTAAAAAATTCATGGAAACCAATGAAAATGAAAACACAACTATTCAAAATCTTTGGGATGCAGCAAAGGCAGTCCTAAGAGGAAAGTATATAGCAATACAAGCCTTTCTCAAGAAACAAGAAAGGTCTCAAGTACACAACCTAACCCTACACCTAAAGGAGCTGGAGAAAGAACAGCAAATAAAGCCTAAACCCAGCAGGAGAAGAGAAATAATAAAGATCAGAGCAGAAATCAATGAAATAGAAACTAAAAGAACAGTAGAACAGATCAACGAAACTAGGAGCTGGTTCTTTGAAAGAACTAACAAGATTGATAAACCCCTGGCCACACTTATCAAAAAGAAAAGAGAAATGACCCAAATCAACAAAATCATGAATGAAAGAGGAGAGATCACAACCAACACCAAAGAAATACAAACAATTATAAGAACATATTATGAGCAACTCTATGCCAGCAAATTAGATAACCTGGAAGAAATGGATGCATTCCTAGAGATGTATCAACTATGAAAACTGAACCAGGAAGAAATAGAAAACCTGAACAGACCTATAACCACTAAGGAAATTGAAGTAGTCATCAAAAATCTCCCAAAAAACAAAAGCCCAGGGCCAGATGGCTTCCCAGGGGAATTCTACCAAACATTTCAAGAAGAAGTAATACCAATTCTTCTGAAACTGTTCCAAAAAATAGAAATGGAAGGAAAACTTCCAAACTCATTTTATGAGGCCAGCATTACCTTGATCCCAAAATCAGACAAAGACCCCATCAAAAAGGAGAATTACAGACCAATATCCCTGATGAACATAGATGCAAAAATTCTCACCAAAAAACTAGCCAATAGGATTCAACAGTACATTAAAAGGATTATTCACCACGACCAAGTGGGATTTATTCCTGGGCTGCAACGTTGGTTCAACATCCGCAAATCAATCAACGTGATACAATACATTAACAAAAGAAAGAAGAAGAATCATATGATCTTCCCAATAGATGCAGAAAAAGCATTTGACAAAGTACAGCATCCTTTCTTGATTAAAACTCTTCAGAGTATAGGCACAGAGGGTACATACCTCAATATTATAAAAGTCATCTATGAAAAACCTACAGCGAATATCATTCTCAATGGGGAAAAACTGAGAGCTTTCCCCCTAAGGTCAGGAACATGGCAGGGATGTCCACTATCACCACTGCTATTCAACATAGTCTTAGAAGTCCTAGCCACAGCAGTCAGATAACAAAAAGAAATAAAAGGCATCCAAATCGTCAAAGAAGAAGTCAAACTCTCACTCTTTGCAGATGATATGATACTTTATGTGGAAAACCCCAAAGACTCCACCTTAAAACTGCTAGAACTCATACAGGAATTCAGTGAAGTGGCAGGATATAAAATCAATGCACAGAAGTCAGTGGCATTCCTACACACCAACAACAAGACAGAAGAAAGAGAAATTAAGGAGTTGATCCCATTTACAACTGCACCCAAAACCATAAGATACCTAGGCATAAATCTAACCAAAGAGGCAAAGGATCTGTACTGAGAAAACTATAAAATACTCATGAAAGAAATTGAGGAAGACACAAAGAAATGGAAAAATGTTCCATGCTCATGGGTTGGAAGAACAAATATTGTGAAGATGTCAATGCTACCTAGAGCAATCTACACATTCAATGCAATCCCCATCAAAATACCATCATTTTTTTCAAAGAAATGGAACAAATAATCCTAAAATTTGTATGGAACCAGAAAGGACTCCGAGTAGCCAGAGGAATGTTGAAAAAGAAAAGCAAAGCCAGTGGTAACACAATTCCGGAATTCAAGCTCTATTACAAAGCTGTCATCATCAAGACAGTATGGTACTGGCACAAAAACAGACACATAGATCAATGGAACAGAATAGAGAGCCCACAAATGGACCCTCAACTCTATGGTCAACTAATCTTCGATAAAGCAGGAATGAATGTCCAGTGGAAAAAAGACCGTCTCTTCAACAAATGGTGCTGGGAAAATTAGACAGCCACGTGCAGAAGAATGAAACTGGACCATTTCTTTACACCACACACAAAAATAGACTCAAAATGGATGAAAGACCTAAATGTTAGACAGAAGTTCATCAAAATCCTAGAGGAGAACACAGGCAGCAATCTCTTCGACCTCAGCCGCAGCAACTTCTTCCTAGAAACATCTCCAAAGGCAAGGGAAGCAAGGGCAAAAATGAACTATTGGGACTTCATCAAGATAAAAAGGTTTTGCACAGCAAAGGAAACAGTCAACAAAACCAAAAGCCAACCGACAGAATGGGAGAAGGTATTTGCAAATGACATATCAGATAAAGGGCTAGTATCCAAAATCTATAAAGAACTTATCAAACTCAACACCCAAAGAACAAAGAATCCAATCAAGAAATGGGCAGAAGACATGAACAGACCTTTTTCCAAAGAAGACATCCAAATGGCCAACAGACACATGAAAAAGAGCTCAACATCGCTTGGCATCAGGGAAATCCAAATCAAAACCTCAATGAGATACCACCTCACACCAGTCAGAATGGCTAAAATTAACAAGTCAGGAAACGACAGATGTTGGCGGGGATGCGGAGAAAGGGGAACCCTCCTACACTGTTGGTGGGAATGCAAGCTGGTGCAGCCACTCTGGAAAACAGTATGGAGGTTCCTCAAAAAGTTGCAAATAGAGCTACCATATGACCCAGCAATTGCACTACTGGGTATTTACCCCAAAGATACAAATGTAGGGATCCGAAAGGGTACATGCACCGTGATGTTTATAGAAGCAATGTCCACAATAGCTAAACTGTGGAAAGAGCCAAGATGTCCATCGACAGATGAATGGATAAAGAAGATGTGGTATATTGGGGCGCCTGGGTGGCTCAGTTGGTTAAGCGACTGCCTTCAGCTCAGGTCATGATCCTGGAGTCCCGGGATCGAGTCCTGCATCGGGCTCCCTGCTCGGCGGGGAGTCTGCTTCTCCCTCTGACCCTCCTCCCTCTCGTGCTCTCTGTCTCTCCTCTCTTGCAAATAAATAAATAAAATCTTTAAAAAAAAAAAAAGAAGATCTGGTATATATATACAATGGAATATTATGCAGCCATCAAAAGTAATAAGATCTTGCCATTTGCAACGTGGATGGAACTGGAGGGTATTATGCTGAGTGAAATAAGTCAAACATAGAAAGACATGTATCATATGACCTCACTGATATGAGGAATTCTTAATCTCAGGAAACAAACTGAGGGTTGCTGGAGTGGGGGGTGGGGTGGGAGGGATGGGGTGACTGGGTGATAGACACTGGGGAGGGTATGTGCTCTGGTAAGCGCTGTGAATTGTGCAAGACTGTTGAATCTCAGATCTGTACCTCTGAAACAAATAATGCAATATATGTTAAGAAAAAAAAAAGAAGAAGAAGATAGCAGGAGGGGAAGAATGAAGGGGGGGAAATCGGAGGGGGAGATTAACCACGAGACATGATGGACTCTGAAAAACAAACTGAGGGTTCTAGAGGGGAGGGGGGAGGATTGGTTAGCCTGGTGATGGGTATCGAGGAGGGCACGTTCTGCATGGAGCACTGGGTGTTATGCACAAACAATGAATCATGGAACACTACATCTAAAACTAATGATGTAATGTATGGGGATTAACATAACAATAAAAAATAAAATATTTAGAAAAACCTATCAAAGATGTAAAAACATAAAGAAAGAAAGAAGCTGGGCAAAATCCAAATAGGATAATCTGAAAGAAATCAATGCTAAAACATTTGATATTTAAACTTCTGAAAACGAGAGAAAGTAAAAGTCTTGAAAGCTGCCATAAAAAATCATCATCTTATCAATGGGGGGAAAGACAGTTACATGGCAAGGAATTTCTCATTAGAAACTACTGCAGTTAGAGGAAATAACAGCAATGTATTTCCAGTCCTGGTTAAAAACTAACAAATGAACAAACAAGCAAACCCATACCAATCTATAATTCTATATATGGTAAAAATATCCCTCAGTAATACAGGGGAATCAAGACATTCTCAAATAAAGTAAAACTAAGAGAATTGTTTAGTTGCAGATCTATCCTAAAAATGGCTAAAGTTTTCTAATAAGAAAAAAAACAATTAAAAAAAGAAAATTGGAATATTAACAAGGAATAAAAAACATAGCATACAAAAACATAGGTAAACATAATAGGATTTTTCTTTTTCTCTTGATTTTTAAAAACCACATGTTAAAAGTGAAGAAAAATTTATAATATTGTCCAGTATGGTTCTAAATATATGTAAAGAAAATAGTTAAGACAAGTATATTACAAAGAGAAGAGAATAAAAGAACATGGGGAGCTAAAGCACTCAAGATGGTGAAATGACAACAGCAAGAGACTGTAATAAGTAGTGTATACACAATCTAATAGGAAGAATAACCATAAGAATGCTAAACAAAGAGATACACTCAAAAAGACTTAAAATAAATCAAAATGTAATTCTAAAAAACATTCAAGTAACAGAAAAGGCAGGGAAAAGGAAACAGAGACATGACAAAGAAAACAAAAATAAAATGAAGACATAGGCCTAGCATATCAATAATTATATTAAATGTGAATGGCCAGGGCGCCTGAGTGGCTCAGTCATTAAGTGTCTGCTTTCGGCTCAGGTCATGATCCCAGGGTCCTGGGATTGAGCCCCACATCAATTTCAAATTGATAATAGAACAAAAATCAATGAAAGAATTCCTTGAAAAGACCAATAAAACTGACAAATCTCTAGCATGATTGACAAGAAAAAAGGCACAAATGACCAATATCAGACATGAAGCCATGGATATCACCATAGACTTTGCAGACATCAGAAGGACATTAAAGGTGTACTAGAAACAACTCTACAAACATAAATCTTAGCACTTAGACAGAATGGTTCAACTCCTTGGAAAAGACAAACTCTCACAATTCTTCCAGCATAAAATTGATAATCTGAATTGCATTCCAGCACAACAAAAGGAAACGGAATTAATAATTTTAAAACTGCCAAAAACTAAATGCCCAGGCCCAGATGGTTTCATTGGAGAATTCTACCCAATGTTTAAACATGAATGGCTCAGTCATTAGGCGTCTGCCTTTGGCTCAGGTCATGATCCCGGGTCCTGGGATCGAGCCCTACATCGGGCTCCCTCCTCAAGGGGAAGCCTGCTTCTCCTTCTCCCACTCCCGCTGCTTGTGTTCCTGCTCTAGCTATCTCTGTCTCTGTCAAATAAATAAATAAATAAATAATTAAAAAAACAAAACACAAATTCCATAAAATTTCTTCCAAAAAAATTAAAAAAGAGGAAACTTCCCAATTCATTTTTTTAATTTATTTTTTTTATTCTTATGTTAATCCCCATACATTACATCATTAGTTTTAGATGAAGTGTTCCACGATTCATTGTTTGTGCATAACACCCAGTGCTCCATGCAGAATGTGCCTCCTCAATACCCACCACCAGGCTAACCCATCCTCCCACCCCCCTCCCCTCTAGAACCCTCAGTTTGTTTTTCAGAGTCCATCGTCTCCCATGGTTCGTCTAACCCTCCGATTTCCCCCGCTTCATTCTTCCCCTCCCGCTACCTTCTTCTTCTTCTTTTTTTTTTCTTAACATATATTGCATTATTTGTTTCAGAGGTACAGATCTGAGATTCAACAGTCTTGCACAATGCACAAAATGACAAGACGGAAAAATCACCTCAACAAAAAGAACAAGAGGTAGTACCAATTCATTTTATGAAGCCAGTATTACCTTGATACCAAAACAAGATAAAGCCAGCACACACAAAAAAAACCAACCCAACCAATCAGCCAACCAAACAAACCAAAACAACCTACAGATAAATATCCCTTGTGAACATAGATACAAAATTTCTTAAGAAAATTGTACATCAGTGTTGGGGTTGGTTTATGGTGTTGTTTAAGTTGTCAAACCCTTATTAATTTTCAGTCCACTTGTTTTATCAACCGTTGAGAAGAGTATTGAATTCTCTGACTCCAGGTGTGGATTTGAGTGTTCCTCCTTCAGCTCTAATGAATTGTGTTCCATGTATTTTACAGCTCTGTAATAAGTGCATAAATCTTGAGGATCGTTATACTGTCCTGATGATCATCCCTGATGCTCCATGAATTCTAAGGCTTTCCACTCTGGTTGGTAGTAACATAGGCTGTGCCAATCCTCTTTGAGCTCACAGGAATTTTTCCTTTGCTCCTTTTGGGTGGTTCTTTTCCCATCTGGTTATCTTCCTCATACGCAGGTGCTGATCAATACCTAGCTAAATACTCCAGAGGGATCCTTTACAGATATCTGGTGCACCCTTCTCTTCTCCAGGAATTTGCTTTAAAAATTCTAGCCACTTTGGCTTAGTAATCCCTGTACCATCTGTTCATCTTAGAGAGCTCACTGGGCTCCACATGCCTCTCTCTCAATTTAGAAATTAGGTACAGTAAGAAATTAACAATTACTGATAATAGGATAATTATAAGAATATACTGTATAGATTAGGTTTTACACACAACTGATAAATTAGCGAACACTACATCTGAAACTATTGATGCACTATAAGTTGGCTAATTGAATTGAATAAAAAAAAGAATATGCTATAATAAAGGTTACCTGACTGGTTTCTCTCTCTCCCAAAATACCCTATTGTATTTTGCTCACTGTTCTTATTGTGATGATGTGTGATGACAAAACACCTACATGATGAGATGCAGTGAGGCGAATGACATAGGCACTGCGATGTAGCATTAGGCTACGACTGCCCTTCGGACCCAACATCATAAGGAGAATCATCTATTTTTGGACAGTGGTTGGCCACTGCAACGTGTAAACTGAAAACGTGGGAAGTGAAACCACGGATAAGGGGGTACCAATGTATTTTTAAATACTTGGTTACATATGACAGTATATTTAACCATATTTTACTCTGCCCAGATAATAAATAAATGTAAAATCATTTTTGAAAGCCCCTATATATAGCTTTAGAGGAGAAGCAGGTTCATATTGTCATAAAAGTCCCTGCTATTGACTGAACCATTAAGATATTAATGATGTACAAATGTGGTTCATTCAGGTTTAGTGGGTCACTTATTAGCAGCAAATTGCTCAATTGGTGAGACTTATTAACTATTCCATTACATCAGGGTTCCGATTTTTAATTTACTATTAGTAAATGGTAAGCTTATTAAATTCCATAGAATTTAAAATTATAGTCTCACAATGTATGAAATAGAAGTGTCTAAACAATGTGAAACCTAATGCTTTAATTAGGAAAATAAGGACTTGGGAATTTTAGTAAATATTGCACAGAATAAAACTTACTCTAAAAGGTGTTTAAAGTAAAATCATAATCTTTAATTTTAAGTGATTTCGGCTAGAATTCTTTTTCCTGGGCCTTTATATTATTTGTTTTCTTTATAATACTTAAGGTACCCACTGAATTATATCCCCTACAGAATTTAAACATATTTAAATTGACAGTCCTTTGCAGAGAAAACTCATCTTTTAATAGTGAGACCCTAGTATTTTGAAGAAAACAATACCAAATAAAAGTTTTAAAATAATTATTCTTTTCCCCATATATAAAATTTTATTAATCACACATACACTGAACGTGGCTTCCTTACTGATAGATCAGGCTTAAGTGAAACTGTAATTTAGTAAAAATGTGTTATGGCTTGTACCAGATATTCCATGATATTCCACGTCACAGCCTGGAGAACTCCAAGTTATTTAATGGTGATAAGTACCACATTCAACTTTTACCAAGCTCTGACAGTAGCCAATCACCTTGCTGAGTGATATATACTTCATCTTCATAGTCCCATGAAACAAGAACTATAACAGTCCCATTTTACAGAAGAAAACTGACACTCAGATTAAATCATTACCTAAGATCATCTGTCTAAAAGTGGTAGACTCAGTAATCTAACCAAGACTAAGTAAGTGCAAAGCTTGTGCTCTTTCCCCTGTCTTGTTCAGGGTTTTTCTATCTTATTTCTGCAAATCCTTCCTAAATTTCTAACTGATAATGAAAGCACTAGAGGACAGGGCTAAACATATCAAAATAAAAAAAGCTTTAAGACAAACATTCTGCCAAGATGAGCTACTATGGATTCCTTGATAACTCATGTCCTTTTTTTAACTTGGTCTGTTTCTTCAGATTACTATTCTATATCTTTTTACTTCTAAGTGAAGGGTCTACACCAGTTTGAATTTTTAGAAAAGCCAATTCTGAAATGAAAAAAGCAATCTTCTATCACTGGGCTCTTTGCCCATAATTGATTATAGCATTATCACATTGTGCCAATAACTATGCATTTATAACGGTGTTTTTCTAGGGATCCTGAAAGTAGGGATTCTGCCTTGTTTGGCATTGTGTTCTTACATCCAGTAGGTACCAAATGGATGGATAAGTAAAAGAACCAAATGAATCACATATCCAATGAACCAAGCTATAGTAAATGTAAAGAGGAAATGGAGATTTTATACTTTGATAAAGGGGTCTTTCACAGTGTATATGACAAAGGGGTTTAGGATGCAAAAACTTCATCTTTGAGATAACTCACTAACATTTTCTATGTGGTAAAATAGCTAAAACTAGCAGAATCATCCCAAATGTTAGGAAAATATGTGCAAAAACTAAAATCTGTCAATAGAATATCTTAGCCTCATCTTTAGACACCCCAATCTGCATTACAAAGTGCTCAGTGTTGCCTAAGCTTTATTCTTTTCACATCATATCCTCTTCTCAAGAAATGGTCTAATCAGTTTACTTAATAGAAGAAATAAATGACCAATAGGATCTGATATTGCTATGGATTTCCCTAGGGAGGAAAGAAAAACACACAGAAAAAAAAAAAAAAAAAAAAAAAAAAACACAATATGGGATTTCAGTCCTAAGAAACTAAATTAGGAGATATTAGGTTGTGGCAAACTAACATCCCCAGTTCCTATGAAGTCAATCCATCTTTAAGAAAAGGTCATTAGAGAAAGAGGCAAGCAAAGAAACAGACTCTTCACTATAGAGAACAAACTGATGGTTACCAGAGGGGAGGTGGTGGGTAGATGGGTTAAATAGGTGATTAAGGGATTAAGGAGCGCACTTGTGATGAGCATCAGATGCTGTATGGAAGTGTTGAATCACTATATTGTACACTTGAAACTAATATTACACTGTATGTTAACTAATTCAAATAAAAACCTTAAGAGAAAGAGAAAAGGCCATATTTACTTTTTGTTTAGTTAGTCTCCCTTTTTAAATATTTATTCCCTCACCTCCAGCTGTTCACTATGTCTGTCCCTGAAGTATCTAGATCTATTCTCAGAAAACCATCTGATAAAGTTGCTTTAGAGCCCTGGCCTCCAACTCTTGCTACATGTCAGAATCATCTAAGAACATTCTCTCTCTCTCTCTCTCTCTCTCTCTGCACCAAGACAACCTTAACATTTCTCTTAGGTCATTAAATTTTAGACAGGTTTCTTCCTGAACAGAAGTCATAGCCTTCCTTTTCTTAGGCCATTAAAAACAATAGCAACAAAACAAAAAAAACAATTTATAAGTTCTTCCTCTGTCCCTTTAAGATGCAAATCCTTTTTAAAAGCCTATTGACAGTTTTACAACCCAAGAATGTCTATCTCAAGGACCTGAAAACCATTTCGTTTGGATGTAATAATCAAGGAAGATGCCCCTATTTTCCAGTCTTAGTGGGAAGGTAGGAGCCTAACTTTGCTCCAAGTTGTAAAACTATGTTCTGTATGAATACATGAGGAAGTTTACCTTTTCTCTGGGCAATGTCCATGAGCAAACACAGGTGGCCTACAAATCTCCCTGCTTCAGCTCTTTAAAAAAATTATCTTCCCTTTCATTTCAGTGAAGTTGAATTCAATCTCTTTACCCTCATGTAATGGCTTTGAATAAAGTCTTCCTTAACTGCTTAATTTTGGTGCAATTTTTGCTTTGACACTATTTGTCTCTCTCTCTCACTGCCCAATTCCTCCTTAAAAGTTTACAGGTCTGTACCTGGTCAATGTGTGTTTTACAAAATTCTACAATTGATTCTGATATGTATCTACATTGATCAACCATTGATTTATACGTTCGTATAAATTCGAATATGCTGAGTCAGAATACAATTGCATGTCATAGCTTCTAAATATGGAATGCATGAAGTATGACCTCATATGTGTGCAATTCCAGCAGCATCAACTTAGTAGAGAGCTAAGTTGAGACAGATAGTCATAATGGCCCTGCTGTCACACAGTATATGGGACAAGTATATAAGACTTTTTCTGACAACTTATTTCAGTTGTCCACAAATCCCTCCAAATATAAACTAGATATGAAAATGATACATGTCACATATTTCAAAAATTTTTTTCTGAAAAGAGGCAAAAAGTAGTAAAAAAGACTGGAATTAAGGCAGCTTGAGCACAGTTACTACTTTGCCACATGGCTATAAATCCTTTGTAAGGACCTAATGACTAAAATGTCATGGAAAACTGTCAGCCCTAAGGCATTATAGAAACTTAAGTGATGCTGGTGATGAATGACTGAAAGGATAACTAAATAATCCTTTAGTAAAAAAAAAAGTACCATATGTTTAACTATTGCTCATGTATAAAAATAAATTAAAAAAATAAGTACAAGTGTATCACCTTTTTCATTATGACCATTCAACTAATTAATAAAGTTTCTAATAATACAAGTAAAGTCATCGAATGGCATTTAATCCATGGAGAATTCTCTCTTTGTTTTTTTTTTTAAGATTTTATTTATTTATTTGACAGAGAGAGAGCACAAGTAGGCAGAGCAGGCAGGCAGAGGGAGAGGGAGAAGCAGGCTCCCCGCGGAACAGGGAGCCCAATGCAGGGCTCGATCCCAGGACCCCGGGACCATGACCTGAGCCGAAGGCAGATGCTTAACCGACTGAGCCACCCAGGCGCCCCCATGGAGAATTCTTTAAGACAATGCAGGTCTTTGAACTTCTATCCAAGTTAGTCATAATCTAGGGGACTAGCTACCGACAACTGTAATGAAATGAATACTGAAAAAATTTTAGTTACATTAAAAGTGATCCTGCGATGTATCCTCTGATGTACAGAAAAATGTCATAATGTAACACTGCAAAAACAATGAAACTGGTCAGGTTGAATGAGTCCCTATCAATGGTTTAGGAGGCAGAGGGACCAGAGTTGGAACATTACTGTTTGCTATAAAGTGAAGAACCATTACAGGCTAACAGATTTGTTTCTGACATTATGACAAATTAAAAGAGATCACTATAAGCACAAAAGCATTAACATGCTGGCACAGAGGTTTAGATGTGATTTGGTACATTTCCAAACAGATTAATATATTGTTTGCCAAGTTTTGTACGTTATTATGCCAATTGTCAGTCTTTTTATATTAAGAAGTTCTTGACATAGGAAAGAAAAATAAACTTCTCGATCTTAAAAATTAATGGACTTGCATTTTCACATAGGTCTGTCTACTGATGAAAATAAATGCATAAATCTATATTTAGGAAATTATTTCAGAAAATACAAGTGTTCATGTGAGTCTTGTGAATATTATTTAAAAATTTGTTTCTTGTTGTCTTCAATCATTTTATAAATATATATTAAATAATAAAAAGGCTTTGTACTGAAAACAAATTCTAAGCTCTAGATTATGTAAACCTTATTACAGGAGTTAACTGCAAAACTCTTAGAGATAATACCCCTTGAATTATATTTAACTTATATTTACTATAAGTTAATTAAAAATTATGCTCACATTAAACATATTTATTATGACTAATCATTCCCCCTTAGAGCCAAACTTTTTAAAGTATAACATGAAATTGAAGGCTTATCAAAGTGGCATATCTGAAGTGATAAAACAATACTGATGAGGAGGAGTATAAATTATTAAAGACATTTGGCACTAGGAGTTTTTAAAAATGTCTTTGGTTTCAGGCCAAATGTGAAGCTGCTACTTGGCACATAAGCTAATGAGCCAAACCCATTGGCTTTGAGTCTGATTCAGTATCATCTTGTAGGCACTCTCCTCTCCTGCCAAAACAAGAAACGAAGCAATTCTCTAAAGTAGGAATAAAAATGAACAAGTTATTTCCTTGGTCAAACGCTACGCTGTAGTTAGGTCTCCATGGTCAAAGTAAAACAGATGATACAAAGCTGTGAAGGACAAAAATGATTTTCAGAGAGCTCATGCCTGTGACACAAATCACAGAGAATTCAGCAGTAAAAGATATTGGGCTTTACCAAACAAAATAAATTTTTACTATATTCATAGTTTGAATGATAAGCAAACTCCCCCAAACTAACTAGGATATTAAATGTTTCTACTTGGAAATGTCCCCGGAGAAAAGAGGCAGAATTGAAATAAAATAAAAGCATTTACAATATATGTTAAGGAAAAAAAAAAAAAAAGAAGAAGAAGAAGGTAGCAGGAGGGGAAGAATGAATCGGGGGAAATCGGAGGGGTAGACGAACCATGAGAGACAATGGACTCTGAAAAACAAACTGAGGGTTCTAGAGGGGAGGGGGGTGGGAGGATGGGTTAGCCTGGTGGTGGGTATTGAGGAGGGCACATTCTGCATGGAGCACTGGGTGTTATGCATAAACAATGAATCGTGGAACACTTCATCTAAAACTAATGATGTAATGTATGGGGATTAACATAAGAATAAAAAAAAATTAAAACTCAAAAAAAAAATAAATAAAAGCATTTATTTGAGGTGTCAGAAGTGCAATTTGGGAAGCACAAATTTGGGTAGCAACCCAAATTGTGTCCTGCTAGGGGAACAAAAGTTTAAGACAAAAGGGAATGCTTGTACACATTGTTTATAAGGAATTTTGGTTTGTGTTGGTGGCGGAAAACTAATTTTGGCTGAACATAACTGGTCACCAAGCAAAAATCTGTCACTGTAGCATACTGCAGTTGTTTGTGCAGACTCCTTGGAATATTTGCAGTTCGGCCCGGTTCAAAGTTTGTGGTTGCACCACAAGGCCCACCTCCTTAATGGCCTCCGAGCTCCGTTTTAAAACTGCTTGACATAAGCGATTCCATTTTATTTCACCTTTCACAAAAGTAATAAGAAACAATAATAGATCTTGCAAAAGTTACTGAGTAAAAATATGGCAGGAAGAGGAATATGTGATTTAGAAATATTCAACACATGAATACCACCAAGGTAATATACCTTAGGTATATTCCCTCAAGTCTGAGCTATTCGAAGATTAACTTTCTAAGCTTTCAAGCTTCATATAACGTTTAGAAGATTGTTACCTAGTATTCTTTCATTAGGGAACATCCTTGGGATTGACATGAACAAATACAAATCAAAATAAATGTCTACATTAAATAGAAATGCTTAGAAATGGTTTATTAAACATTTCCAGGTAGCTGGGGAAGTTTATAGATAAAATTATGGACTCTGGATCCATGTCTAGTCCCAAATTCTTTCTGACATTTTATCAGGTACCAGCTATAGGCTCGGAATAATTTTTTTTTTAAAGATTTTATTTATCTATTTGAGAGAGAGAATGAGAGAGACAGAGAGCACATGAGAGGGGGGAGGGTCAGAGGGAGAAGCAGGCTCCCTGCCGAGCAGGGAGCCCGATGCGGGACTCGATCCTGGGACTCCAGGATCATGACCTGAGCCGAAGGCAGTCGCCTAACCAACTGAGCCACCCAGGCGCCCCTCGGAATAATTTTTTTAAATCATTATTTTTCTTCTTGATTTACAGAAAAGTCACAGATATAGTACAGATCCATTATACCCACACCTGCTTTCTTCTGTTACTAATATATTACATTATTAGCACGGTACATTTGTCACAACTAAGGAACAAATTGATACATTCTTATTAACTGAAGTTCATATTTTATTTATATTTCTTTAGTTTTACCTAATGTCTTTTCTGTTCCAGAGTCTCATCTAGGACACTACATTACAGTTAGTCATTATGACTACTTTGTACCATGGCCCTTTCTCAGACTTTCCTTGTTTTTGATGCCTATGACAGTTTTGAGGAGTACTGGTCAGATATTTTATAGACAGTTCCTCTCTGTCTTATGTTTCTCCCATTAGACTGGGGTATAGGTTTGGGGGAAGAAGACCACAGAGGTAAAGTGTCATTGTCATTATGTCATATTAAGGGTACATGCTTATAACATGACTTATCTCTGTTGATGTTGACCTTGATCACCTGGTTGAGGCAGTGTTTGCCAGATTTCTCCACTGTAAAGGAACTCCTTTCCCCCACTTTTTATTCTTTCTTTGAAAAGAATTCCTGACGCATAGCCTACCCTTAAGGAGTAGAGAGTTATCCTCTACCACCTTGAGGGCAGAGGAAATACATAAATATTTTAGAATTCTGCACAGGAGATTTGTCTCTTTTTTTCCCCCATTGATTTATTTATTGAATCATTTATTTCTGTCAGTATGGACTCAATGATATTTATTTTATACTTTGGGTTACAATCTAATTCTACTTAATTTGTTTTGTTGTAAAAATTGTTCCAGTTTTGGTTATTTGAAAGTCCTTTAGTGGTTTCTGTGCCCCCTTTGACAAATTCTTTTATTTTGGTGATTTTTTATCAAATACGTTCTTGCTTTCTGATCTGACAAGATACTCTAGGATCATCTTATATAGTCCTTGTCCATGCCCTATCAGTCATTTCAGAAAGAGCTCCAGTTTTCTTTTACTGGAAAATGGTATTAGAAAGTAAGATGTGTGCTTGGTGTCAGCATGATTTTTAACATTTTGGATGATTCAAAAGAGGTACGAATGGTTACATTTAGATTGTGGAAAATTTTGAATGCTTGGCAAAAAATATTAGGATATGATAGCCTATAAAAACTCAGGATCTTTTTTAATCAAGCAGATAAGTGATATCATTAAAAAGCATATGGACTAGTACAACAAATATTATGGACATATGAATAAAACTTGAGGCATAGATGCATATTTAATACACTGGAACATTCAACCTGGAAGTTTGCTCTTCCCTGGGTACAGCTTATTACCTGCCAAAGAGAATGACTCCCTGTACAACCTCAATTTGTCAGTTTTAATTTAATCATCCATGTATTATTTCATTCATTTATTCAGTCATATTTTAAAGGACTATTTGTTGAACATTTATTTATTCATTCAACAGAATTTACTAAGAACCTAATGGTTGCTTGGAAATTCTACATGAATTCAAACAAAACAACAAAATCTATACTCTTAAAAGCTTATATTCTAGTTAAAAGAGATGCAAACAAAACAATAAATACTTAAATGACATAGAGTATGAAGTTGCATAAAGTAAAAAGAAAAAGCAGTCTGCAGGTAGAAAATGATTGTGGAAAATCAAATCATCCTATTGTATACCTTAAAGTTACATATTTTATATGTCAATAATATCTCAATAAGCTGGAAAAAAATTATTGTGGAACTCCTTATAAAGGATGGAGAAGCAAGACTTGTCTGATGATGTTACATTGAAGTAAAGCCCTGATGAGCACATGAGTCATAGTGCCTAGCACAGCATGTTGGGAGTGGGAGTGCAAAAGTAAGAATTGTAAGGGATGAACAAGATTAGAAAGCAGATCACTAAAAGCTTTATTAACCTTTGGGTAGGCACTGGGTTTGTTCTCAGTGTGATGGGAGGATACTGGAGAGATTTGAGGAAAGGAGCAACATGACCATATTTTTATTTTTAGAGATTCATTCTTGTTCCTGGAAAAAGTTTCTAGAGCCTGGGAGCCAGCAGAGAGCAGATTGTCTATTTAGAGGGTTTTTGCAGTAACCCAGGCGGTGATGATAAAGGGTTGGATTAGCATGCTGGTGGAAAAGGAAGTGAAAAGTACTCAGATGAATAATTTACAGTGCATATTTTAAGGTGGTGCGTATTTGAAGGTAGAGCTTTCAGGAATTGCCAATAGTCTGGCAAAGAGGTGAGAAAGAAAGGGAGGAGGCACATCTTTTGTCCTGTTTCTCTTTCCTAAAATAAGGAAGATTAGGTAAGAAGCAGGTGTTGAGGTTGGCATCTTCTATGTGCCAGCAATTCTGCTAGACCATACACACAAAATGATTAACCACACACACAATTATTTTATCAGAATGGAACTCTCAATCTAGAGAGGAATACTGGTGCTTAATAGAGTGATGAATATTTAATGGCCAATTATGGTAAGAAGGAATAACTGCAAGAGGGAGTTACATAATTTAAATCAGGTCAGAAGATGTCTCTTTGAGGAAATGACTTTTTAGTTGAGACCTAGCAAGGTAAAGATGGGAGAAAGGTTATGAGTGAAGGCTGTGAGGCAGCCAGCATGGCTAGAGGATGACAGGCATGGAAGATGAGGTTGAAGGGCACTTTCAGTGGAATAAGTCAGAAACACTCAGTACTTGTGTTTTATCGTGGGTACATTTAAGGTAGAATGTGTGTATGAGCATGTTTTGAGTTATAGATGTAAACAAAAGTAGGCTAACCAAAAGACAATGACTAAATGAAGATTAATATATTCTTGGTTCTGTGTCTATGCTTCTGAATTGTCTATCACAAATAAAAACAAATCCTTTAAGCTGCCTTATGTGTTGACTATTATTACTTGTAATATCTCAAATCTAAAGATTTAGTAGTATTTTGCCATGTGTTTTCTAAAGGATATATCTGCTTCTCCTGGTTGTAATAGTATCAAATCTGAGCAGACAAAAGAGACATGAATCTATTTTTAAAGTCCTCCAGCAAATATGCCTTTTAAATGGATGTGTAAGGAAAATCACCCTTATATAACAGCTTTCAATTGCTGACAACGTACAGCCATTTTGCTCATTATATCTTATATCAAAGCACTGCAAGACAACTCAAAGCACAGAAGTGTCAGGCAAGTTCCTAATAACTGAAAATATTCAGTTTATGAGAGCCTGACCTGGACTTGAGGAAACAGTCTTTAATGTTCCTAATTTTGCGGTTGGGATTACTAAGGGATAAATCAAAGCTCCTGAAAAGATTTTTCCTTATTATTAGGTTTTATGAGACTCTCCTTGTTTCACTCCATTCCTCACCTCAGATTCTGAAGATTGTGCCTTTCACAGTTCATATATAATACTTGCTTTTCAGAAACAGAAAGCAAATTATTGTCGTTATCCAAGTTTCCAATGAAGATGAGATATCAGTACTGTGACAATTCTTGGAAAGCAGTGATACTTCAAATCTCCATGTTCACTAGGGTCATGATATGATTATGTTAACCTAAATATTGGGCTTTTCTGAGAGTCATTCTTTCTGTTAATAGAGACAGATTTATTTTTTCCATGTCCAATCTGTATGCCTTTTATCTTGCCTTATTGCATTGACTAGGAATTCCAGTATGATATTGAATCTATGTGATGGATGAGGGAGGGCATTATTATCTTGTTTCCTATCTCACTGAGAAAGCATTCTATCTTTTTACCATTAACTATTACGTTAAATGTAGACTCTCCTCTATTCCAAATTTGCACAGTTTTTACCATGAATGCGTATTCAGTTTTGTCAAATTATTTTTATATTTTTGAGATGATAGTTTTCTTCTTTAGTCTGTTAAAATGATTACAAAAATGATTTTCAAATCTTGAACCACCTTCACTTTCTGCTAAATTTGTTTTTTCCAGTTTCTTACAAGTTGGTCACTAATTTGAGATCATTATCATTTTGATCTTAGCACTTGTGCTATAAATTTACACGTAAGCACTGATAAAGCTGCATCCTACCAGTGTAGATACTGTGTGTTTTTTATTTTCGTTTAGCTCAAAATGTTGTTGTTTTTCTTATTTTAAATTTCCCTTGACACTTGTATTTTGTACCAAAGGTTATTTGGGAGTGTGTTGTTAAATTCACAAATATTTTAGGATTTTTCAGATATCTGCTATAGATTTATAGTTTAATTCTAGTATTTTCAGAAAATAACCTATGATTTTTTACTCTTCAACATTTTTTAGAATATGGTCTATCTTGGTGTATTCTTTATGTGTCCATAAAAAAGCGTGTTCAATATGTTCTTGATAATAACGATATTGCTGGGTGAAGTCTTCTGAATATATCAATTAGATTATATTGTTTGATAGTGTTGCTTAGGTCTTCTTTGTATACACTCATTTTCTGTCTTCTTATTCAGGCAGTTACTGAAAGAACAGTGTTGAGGGCTCTAGCTAACACTGAGTTTTGGGTATTTTACTTTCCAGTTCTAACAGTTTTTGCTTCATATATTTTAAAGTTCAGGAACATGGTTATTTAGAACTGTTATGTCTTCCTAGAGACTTGACCCCTATGTTGTTTTTTAATGCTCGTTTTTATCCTTGATAATTTTCATTATTTGAAAGTCTACTTTTTTCCTGATATTAATGTAGATACCTCAGCTTTCTTTCAGTTAATGTTGGTATGTTTTGACTTTTTTATTGTGGTAAACATATATATAGTATAGTATAATATGTGTATGCGTGTGTATACATATAGTGAAGATGGTAAATTGCTTTCTTTCACTTAATGCTGGTATGGTATGTTTTGATTTTTTTATTGTGGTAAACATACATATATAGTATAGTATAATGTGTGTGTGTGTATACATATAGGGAAGATGGTAAATTTTTAAGTGAACAATTCAGTGATATTAAGCACATTCATAATGTTGCACAACCATCACCCCCATATACCTCCATAATTCTTTTCATCTTGTAAAACTGAAACTCTATACCCATTAAACAATGCCTCCCCATCCCCTTTTTCCCAGGCTCTGGCAACTACCATTCTACTTTTTGTCTCTGTGATTTTTACTACTCTAAGTATCTCATTCCATCCTTTTATTTTGACCTATCTTTACATTTAAGTCAGATTTCTTTTGGATAGTATATAATTGGATCTTGCTTTTTTCCCCCACATTTTTATAAAATCTGGCAATCTCTGTTTAATTGGTGTGTTTATACTACTGTAATGTGATGTGCATGTTAATATGATTGTATTGAATTCTACCCATCTTGGTAATTGTTTTTACTTGTTCATCTGTTCTTTGTACATTTTATTTTATTTTCATAGTTTCATAGTTCAAGCATTTTTTTATGATTCAAATTTCTCTCTACTATACACTTACTATGTATACTCATTTAAGAAATGTTTTTAATGATAGACCTAGGATTTAGGTCTATCATTCATTTAATCAGAGTCTATCTTAAAATAATATTATACCCCTCAATATAAAGACCTTACAACACTATATTCCTAAGTATTATGCCAGTTTTGTCATGAATTTTTACTTTCATAAATTTTTACTTTTTTATTGCTGCAGACTTGCAATAAATTGGTCATGATTTTGCTTTAGATAGTCACTTATCATTAAGAGTGATTAAAATTAATAAAACAAGTTTTTATCTTTATTTTATTTCTAGGGCTCTTCATTATTTCATGTTGGTCCAAGATGCTGTCCCAATTTCATATTGCCTTTTCATGGAAAACTTTCTGTAAACATCCTTGTAGTGGAACTTGTTACCAGTGAATTTTCTCAGATTTTTTGGTCCATGACAGTCTTGATTTCTCCTTCATTTTTAAGAGCTATTTTTGCTGGATATTCTGGGTTGATCAGTTTTTTCCCCCTCCTTTCAGTGTTTTGAAGACATCATGCTATGGTTTTGTGGCTTGCATGCTTTTTGATGAGATGTCTACTTGTTATTATTTTTGTTGGCCTATTTGCAATATATTTTCCCCCCGTGTCTTCAAGATTTTGTTAGTCTTTTGCTAAAGCAAATAGAATATGATATAAATAGGTATATTTTGTTGTTGATGATGATCTCTCTAAATGTTCTTAAGCTTATTTTATTTGTGAGAATTCTCTGTCACTAATTTTGGCAAATTCTTAACTGTTATAACAAATATTTCTGCCCCATTCTGTCTTTCATCCTTCTGGGAACTCAACTACATAGATGTTTGATATTGTTCCACACTTATTAGGTTGTTGTTTGTTGTTGTTGTTGTTTTACCTTTTTTCCTTATTCTGTTTAAATCTGGTAAGTATCTACTGACCTTTCTTAAATTTGACTGACTCTTTCATAGGCTGGGTCAAGCCAACTAAGGAGCCATTGAAGACTTTTTTTTTTTTTTTTAACTTCTGTTACTGTGCTTTTTGTTTTTTAGCATTTCTGTTAGGTTCATTCTTATAGTTTTCATCTCTATGCCAAAATTATGCATCTGATATTTCATGCTGCCCATCTTTTCTATTTGAGCCTTTAAAACATTAATCATAGTTACTTAAAATTCCCTGTTTAGTTCCAAAATCTTTTTCACATATGAGTCATTGTGCTGATTCGTTTTGTCTCTTGGAAGTGGGCTTTCTTGCCTTTTAGTATGTTTTGACTTTTTTTCTTTAAAGCTGGACATCTTATGTAGGAAAGAAGAGACTAAGGTAAATAGGTTTTATTCTTAAAAGGGGGCACATCTTTCCTCCATCAGTGCATTTAGTGTGAGGGCCTATAGTTAATCTAGTAAGAAATGTGACTAGGTTTTGGATTTATTGCTGCAATGGTTATTAGTACAACACAGATTTTAAGTTCCTCTGTTTACCATGAATTTAGGGTATGGGTACATTTGCCAGGAAATTTTTTTCAATCATCTCCATCTTCACCTAAGTCCTTGCTTTGTTCAATGCATCAGGGAGCTTTGTCCCTGCTCTTGCAATTCTCACAGCAATACTGAGCCGTTCAACCTTGTAATTTGGTACTTGTTAGTTTGGAAGGGGTAGTGATTCTCTGTCGTTAGGATGAAGCCTCAGACTTAGGCAGGCCCTATGATCCCAGGTATTAAGGGTGTGACTTCCTCAGCAGTCCTGAATATTCCTGAGCTAAAGTTCTGGGCCCACCATGTATTCCTGATCCTCCTTCAGGGCTAAAAGTCTCATTTGTTTCAGTTGCAGTGTGTTTTCACCAGACGCCTAAGGGGAACAAAGTAGGTTTCTTTTACTCCATAGCTTAAGGATTTTGTTCCCTATGGATGTGTCAAAAACTAAAAAATCTAAAATTGTACCTGACATAAAGCTAAGAAGTTATAGTCCCTTACTTACATGGATGCTGGCAGAAAATGCAGGAATCCTGGGTCAAAGACAAAAGACTTCTGCTCATAACAAAGCAAGCAGCAGGAAATTTACGTTCTCAATAATTTCCTTTGCTCCCCTCCTCCCAACTCTTATGAGGCAACACTGTTGGGGGAGGTGTCACAGGTAAGGAACTTGAAACCTAGAAAGCTGTCATCATTTATAAGGAGCTGCAAACAAACCTTCCTAACCTTTGCCCCATTAGAAACTTTATCTTTGTTATACTGACAGCAAACATATCTGCTTTCTGTTCCTGAGGGAGATAGTATATCTTCCAAAGCTGTTCACGATACAGATATTATTGGACAAATACTCTAGGACAAAAGGTTATTTGTGCCTCTACTTGCAAGATATGGGGGAACAGAAAGACTTGTAGAAAAATGTTTCTCAGCAAGAGGGAGATGAAGAAGGTTTTGGACATAATTTAGTTTCTCTTCCATAGCAGCCATGGCTCCCTTTCCCCAATCACCATGAAGGGAGCTTTCTCAGGAATCTTGCCAGGGGTGATTTAAGAAAAAGAGCCTGCAAAATGGTACAAACATCCTTTATATTTGCTGCCCCTAGGATCAACCACACTCTTTCCCTAGCCTAGCAGTTTCCAACAAGTTGTTAGCCATTCTTGCCAAATTTTCCTTATTGGTCTCGGTCTGTTTCTGCCGTAAGTAAGCAAAGGTTCACATCATTTATCTCCTTTCAGGTCATCAGCTGTGATTTAGATTACATACTAATCAGCTGTCCTGCAACCTTAGCTCCCTAATGAGCTCAAAAATATTCATGAACTTCCAGATTCTATAGCTGCTTTGTTGTTATTATAAAGGTGGGGACACATTGTTTCCATCTCTCATCACTGAGCAGAAACTTCAAGTGCACTTAGTACAGATTGTTTTAATAGCAATCAGTTGATTTAAATCTACATATACTCCCTCCCATTGGCAGAGTGTCTTCAAAGAAACGTAAAAATGAAAAGAACTACCTTTAAGTTTTTAACTTTTTATAAAGCTCTATATATTGCTAATATCCAATTACTATTATGTTTTTAGGAGCTTTACAAATCCATCATTATGACTAGACACTATCCAACTTATAACACTTCACATTTCTTTATTATTTAGGAGTAGTGAGTGGTAGTCAGTTGCTTAGAGTCCAGACTATAATTTCTCATATGAACAATGCTAGACTATGGAATTAGTCGACAAAAGCCTATTAATGTAGTTATTTCCTTATCTACTTGGGGAACAAATATTCAGCCTCTCTAGTTGGCTACCTAACATGCTGAATATTTATACAGCCTTTTGTTTTCTCCCCCATTCAGCATCACTTCAGAGTTTTCTCAAACCCTTACTGATTTCACCATAAAGGAAAGCAGTATCTGGAATTCCAGCCAAAGGAATCAGACAGAGAGCAGAGCACAGTCTTGATCCTGTGCCCACTGGGGACTACTTGAGGAGGCTAGCTTAATTTTGCTTGTGACAGTCCATGCTCAAAGTAAAGCATGAACTGGGAGACACCTCGATGTAGGTGCTTTAAAATATGGCAGATGTAGAATCTTTCTGTTGCATGGCCATGGACAAATACTTTAATGATTAACTGTATAAGAAAATGAAATGTAAATGTAGAAAGAAGAAAATGAGCCCACATTAACCTGTAACATGTGAACAGTAATCATTTTAAAGATGGAAAAATAAAGCTTGCATATATTTTTTAAATCCATAGAAAAAGACCTAGAATCAGGCCTACTGTTTTCTTTAAGCTTTTTTTTAAACCTTAGATATAGATAGATAGATAGATAGATAGATAGATAGATAGATAGATAGATAGATATGTATCTATCTATCTATCTATATTTTTTTGTTTTTTGCAGCAATTTATTTTCCTATGACTTTTACAAGGGAAGTACATTACAATTCTTTGGTTTGGTTGTTAAATTTTTAAGAATCTGTGTCCAGTTGAAGTAGCAATTTAAGAGTATTTATTTTCCATTTCCTGAACTTCGATGGTAGCTATTTCCTTCCTTAGAAATCAACTTTTTAAATGCTTTATTTATTGTCTTTGTGAGTAGTTTATTATATCTACTTTGAAGAACAAAGGAAAGGAGGCTTGTGATTTTCAGGGTTGATAAGATACAGTCACCACCACAGAGGGTTTTAGGAAGAGAGGACCAGATTAAAAATCTGCTGGAATTTTGTCAGACTTAGAAAGTTCTACAGACTCACGTGAGGGACAAAGGTTATTCAGGGTCTCAGAACTCTGTCACAGCAAATATTCATTGATCTGAAACATCTGACAGCAGAAATTTAAAAGTCAAATATTCTTCTTCCCAACATTATCGTGCTGCCTCTCTTGGTAACTGTCAATAACTATGATAAATATGTTATTAGATTTCATATCCATTTCATTATACAAGTTGAGGTATACATGACGAAATAGCATTGATTTTTTTTTTTCCCATAGGACTTTATTTTGCTTGCTGCAAGTGATAAAATCTTGTTTTAGGATAATTTGGACCATTCTAGGCATATTAACAAACTTAATGGGTGATACTGAAGTAGAGAGCAAGGTTCTTATCTCATGGAGTCGAAGAATGAATCTCATGGACAAAGGAGAGTGAGTAAAGTGATAAGAGTTTTATTAAGCAAGAATACAGGGAAAAAAGCTCTCAGGAGTGAGAGGGGTCCCAACAGCGTTGCCACTGAGGGCTTTTAGGGTTGGTCTTTTATAGAAAGTTAACCAGGGAACTTCAACTTTTTTGATTTCTCTACTGGCAGCACCATTGATTAAGCACTAGTGATAACATCTTTAATGGCTTACATTTTTTTAGGGTCTGCTTATTTTCTGTTGACCAGAGGAGACTGTCATAATAAGATTTCCCCCTCAGACACCTAGGGCAGGGTGATCTGGTGTGTTCCCTTATCCCCTGGTTTCCTGACACCTCCACATTTTTGGGATTTCTGTGAGACTGATCCCAGAGACCCCTATCGATTCCTCCCTACCTAGCCCTGCCTGTCCCTTACTCAGTACTATCAATAACACCATTACCATTGCTTTAAACAAGATAGATTTATTTCAAGAAATAACTGAATAGCTAACAAGACACTCTGCTAGGCAGAACTGCAGATTCAAAGGCTATTTAGATGAATCTACATATGATAAGTTCATGGTAAGCATATAATCCAACAATGAAAGTAAAATCTTTTCCTGGTACAAAGTAGACATTTAATGATAAGTTGTTTAATACATATAAGTATGTATGTTCTGATAAAACAGATAGAAAATGCTATAGGGTTTAAGAATTGAAATTCAACAACTTTTACGGAAAAGGAGTAGCTAAGATGGACTTTGAAGAAACAACTAAGCAAAAAAATGAGATTCTAAACACCATGATGTGGATCATGGCTATGGAAAAAACCAAAAAGTGGAATGAAGTGACAAGAGAAGTGATTAGATGTGAAGTAATCAAAGGAGCTGGAAACCAGGATTAGAGAAAACAATTTTTTAAAAGAATTTATTTATATGGGGGCGCCTGGGTGGCTCAGTCGGTTAAGCGACTGCCTTCGGCTCAGGTCATGATCCTGGAGTCCCGGGATCGAGTCCCGCATCGGGCTCCCTGCTCAGCGGGGGGTCTTTCTCCCTCGGACCCTCCCCCCTCTCGTGCTCTCTCTCTCTCTCATTCTTTCTCAAATAAATAAATAAAATCTTAAAAAAAAAAGAATTTATTTATATGAGATAGAGAGAGCACGAAAGAGCAAAGGGAGGGGCAGAGAGAGATGGAGAGGGAGAAGCAGATTCCCCACTGAGTGCAGAGACTGATGACATGGGGCTGGATCCCAGGACCCTGAGATCATGACCCCAGCAGAAATCAGACACTTAACTGACTGAGCCACCCAGGTGCCCTGAGAAAATTTAATGTGAATAAGAATCTTCCAAAAACAATGGCAAGGAACAGGGTGAAGGCTGTAATATTGAAAACAGAAACTGTATCTCATTCAAAGTTTTATTATTAGTATCTGGCACTGTGCCTAACACTCAATGATAATTCAAAAACTCTGGAAGGACAAACAAAAGAGATGAAGGAAGAGAGGGAGGACTGAAGAAAGACTATGAAGATCTATGTGATGGTATGCCATGAAAGATCCTCAAAGGAGAGATTGCTAGGTTGGGAATGGTAGAACAACTTTTGAGATTAAGGAGTGAATGGCATGGAAAACACTAATGTTTCCTTTTGGCAGGAATATTTGAGAAGAATGACAGAAATGGCCAACATTGGAGAATGTACAAAGAGACATACACTAGAGTAATCAAGTTTCAGTTATTGAAATGATGTGAAATAATGTACAATGATGAAGTTCTAAACAGAGTGGTTCTCTCTCTTTTCCAATTTATCACTCATTCAACAAAACTATTAGCTAAAACCATCATAGCCTAGTAGTTTGATTTGAATCCATGCTCAGCAAATTGTTAGGCCAGTCTTATATTTAACTGGCAAACAGTTAAATATTGCAATACTCTAATTGGCCCTAAACTGACATTACTAGCTCACCTAAAAAATCAACTGTTTGAAACATAGTATTTGGGGAGTTCCCATGTAAGTGGGGGTGATGATTTAACTCCTTTATCATGTGCTTGTGAAGTCTTTCTCAAATTCCAGGATGACTTTATCATCAATGCACAGGTGCTACACCATTTGTTATATGAAGAGTATTTCTAAGGTAAAGAAAATGCTTTGACATTTGGGTACTTTGACATTTACCATTGATATTAACGATGCTATAAAATTGTCATGCAGAATGCCATTCATCCATGTAGTGATGCTTATTAATTACAAATATTATATAATCTGTTTTAGATGTAAAAGGTTATGTGTTCTTTTTATTTCACATTCTGATTAAATCTAAATCAGCACAGAAGCAGAACCATTATAAACTCAAATGTGAACTTTAAATAGGATTTTAACCTCAGGGATTTGCATGTCAGAAAGAATTTAAAGCCATTGAGGGGAGAATCAGTAATGAGATATATTTTCTGTAAGCAATAGCATTGCTTTTACAAATCTCCTATCTCCCCATATACACTAAAGAAAAGAAAATAAAACTATTCAGATTACTGGCATAGGGAGTTTTACTTAAGTATGTGATTTAATTATATGCAGATAGAAAAAAAAAACCCTCTCCATTGGTGCAAGAATATGAATATTTAATGAGTCCCATTTAAAGGTGAATTATTTGACATGATGTATTTCAATAGAGACTGACAAAAGGACTTGAGTTGCAAAAATGATTCTAGTTAGAAGTGGACAGAGAGCAGCAATACTTGGAAAATATTGCTTTATAGCACATATTTTCTTATGTGCATATTTTCTTTAATGTTCTATTTTTCTTCTCTGCATGAGCATCTCAAATGTATTTATATTCAATGATTTCTTCACATCTAATAACATCAGTATTTATTTTGGGTTATTAGACCTCACTATGCTGAAATGATAAGAGTTTTATCCATGTTGAAAAATGCAGCAGCCTCAACATAAACTCCAAACTCAGAGCTTGATTTTTAGAAGCACATGGTGATTATATTTAAAATCTATGTTTATTTTCATTCTTAGGGGTCAATTTTTCGGCTCTCCCTCCTGTGTTTTTTGTAAAATGGAGAGTAAAAATGTAATGTGAAAATTATTTTCTTATTCAATTGTTCTGCTCTGGTGTCACTAAAAACATAAAATTGTGCTATTTTTATTTCTAGTAAATATAAGTCTTAACCTGAAATATTCCACATACACAGAGTTACAGAACAGTGGCCTACAAAGGAGGTTTAGAAATGATCCAGAAATTACCATACCTTAAAGAGGAAAAGGAAGCCCAGAAGTTTTAGTTGTAGTTTAAAAGATATAATTTTTTTAATATTCAAAATAATTAGCAGTTTGAAGAACTTATTTTTGGTATTATTGCTTTATACTGATGAATTGAGTGTACGCTTTAGAATTAACTACTAATTTTATTTGCCTTGTTACCTTTCATTAATATCATTGGATTTTCTTTTTATGGTTTTGTTAAAAGCAAAAGAAATGTAACTGCATACATTGCATCATTTCATCAATCAGGGAGAATTAGAATCAAAAGAATTTGTCCAAAAGTTGGGCCCATTCACTTCAGCAACTGGTAAAGAGTTTGACTTTTATTCAGGAAAAAAAAGAGAGAGAGAGAGAAGCCACTGAAATATTTTATGTAGAAAAGTGACATAATGTGAGTTACATTTTAAAAGGATGGCTTGGGCCATTGTGCAGAGGATAGACATCAGAAGTGCAAGGGTTGTAGCAAGGGATGTGATTAGGAGGCTATTATAAGACAGTGCTGATGGTGATTTGAATGGAAGTGTTAATGGAGGAGGGGTGAAAGTGAAGATTCTGTGTATAATTCAAAGGTATGGTAATAGGGTTTGCTGATGAGTTTGGAGTTGGCAAAAAAGAGAGGAGGTAAATAAAGTCAGCATAGATTAATGGGACTCAGATAAAATCCGCATAGATAAAGGGACTCATAGTCAATAGAGATATGTGTGATGTGTCCAATTAATAAGAAGTGGACTTTACTTAGTAATATGGAAAAAAAAAAGGCATTTTCTATACATAAAGACATAAAGTTTAAAGGAATATATGATAAGCAAAATTATATGTCAAAATATTTGCACAAGAGAAATTGTTAATACAGAAGTTCTCTGTAATTTGTATACATCAAAGACCACCAGCTTTCTAAAAAAAAAAATAATATTAATATCAGCTGGTTAAGTATATGTGTGAAAGCTAAGAAGGAAATACTAGGACAGGAGCTATTCATGTGTCAAGTAAATATAATTTATTTTTTTTTGCATTGATCTTTTTTTTATTATATGTTAATCACCATACATTACATCATTAGTTTTTGATGTAGTGTTCCATGATTCATTGTTTGCGTATAACACCCAGTGCTCCATGCAGAACGTGCCTTCCTCAATACCCATCACCAGGCTAACCCATCCTCCCCCCCCCCAGATCCCTCAGTTTGTTTCTCAGAGTCCATAGTCTCTCATGGTTCGTCTCCCCCTCCGATTTCCCCCCCCCCGGTGGTGGGGGGGAAATATAATTTCTAATGATGAGGTTATATTCCCTGCAAATGTGAAACTCTAGTACAATATTAATAGAATAAATTTGTGTTTCAAAATGAACTGATACTAGTTGTATATAAGTCACCCATGCGCTGTTTCAGATTTTTGTGAACTAATTCTAGTTTTTCCAAGATTCCAAGCTAAAGCCCATTAAGAAAAAATCAACTGGAATGGCTCCAAAAGACCAAAAAATACAACTGTAGATAATACTTGCATGAATGATGTCCAAATAAGAACTATCTCTTAGGTTTTTCTTTTTATTGTTGTTTCTTTCTTTTGTTTTGTTTGATTTTACCAGAGACCTAGTAATGTAAATACACACAGAAACTAGCTCACAGTAGACAGAATAAACAAAAATGAGTCTTATTTTTATAACAAATCTTATTGCATAATTTTATCATTGGAATATTTGTGTATATAGAAATGGAAGAAGATGAATTTAACAATGGGTATCTAGTATGTAACAAAGGTTTTTTATATGTGATATCTTATTTTCAGAATAACCCTGTCTGTTTTTGATGATATCTCCACATTAAGATAAGAAAACCATAGATGGAGTTCAGGAGAGAGTTAAGTAACTTGCTTTCAGTTTTCTCTGATAATAAATGGTAGACTCAATAGTCAAAACCAGTTTAACTCCACTGTGAAGCCTCCTTTGAGTCATCTTGGCTAATGAAACAAATTAATATTCCAGCCATGAAAGTATTCTGCCAATATAGATAACCAGGGAAGAAAATTTTGATATCATATTCTTAATTTATTTATAATTCCTAGAAAGAACAGGTAACTAAATTGTTTAACTAAAAATGAAAAATATCAGTAATTATTAAATAATAAAATTCCCTTATTTTGCTCCTTATCCTCTGTGTATGCAGCTGGAAAAAATTAATTTATCCTTCCCAATTTTATCATCTTCTGGATGCTGTGTCAAGCTGGATGATTCCACCAAGCTGTTGATAACATGCGTTACCTTACACTTGGGAATGTGCTATTGTCTACAATTTAATTACTGAGTTATCACACATTTTCCATGCATATGTTCATAAATTGAATCTATTGTCAATCATTTATTTTTTCTTCTGTGACAGAAAAACATCTATTTCTACCCATATGTGGCTGAAAATAGGTTTTTTTTTTGTTTTTTTTTTAAAGATTTTATTTATTTGCGAGAGAGACAATGAGAGACAGAGAGCATGAGAGGGAGGAGGGTCAGAGGGAGAAGCAGACTCCCTGCTGAGCAGGGAGCCCGATGCGGGACTCGATCCCGGGACTCTAGGATCATGACCTGAGCTGAAGGCAGTCGCTTAACCAACTGAGCCACCCAGGCGCCCTGAAAATAGTTTTTTTTCTTCTTCTTCTTCTTTGTTGGTTTTAGGATTACAGGAAGTTGTCTTTATTGTTTGTCATTGTTTGCAAACACATTTGGAAACACTGCTATTTGTCATTTACACAAGACATTGGAAAAGCCTTTCTGGTTTGATAGCTCTCATTCTAGGAAACAATTTAAAATGATGGAGGAAAGCTAAAATTTAGCTTAGTTTCCTTGTTCCTAAATGATTTTCATTCACATCTTTATTAAAGGCTTAAATAACATTCAATTTAAAATTCAACCCACCATGACAAGTTCTAGCCAAAAGTTCTAAAAAATATATAACTTTTATCAGAAACAGCTGTCACTCTGTATTATAACAGTTGTGGGATGTTTTGATAAATTCAAACCAAAACACTTCAAGTTTCAGCAATCTGACTCTAGGAGGTAATTCATAAAACCAGAATTTTTATCAATCTGACTTTGAGACCATGTACATAAATTAGACTAGAGTTTTTAACATTTCTCATCAATAAATAACTACTTAATGATAGTATCACATTGCTTCTGGGTGACAACATTGTAAAGAACTGTTCTTTCTTTCTCTGCCTGTTTCCTTCTAGATACATGAGATCATTAGCCTCTGAGCCCTTGATACAGAGAATAATGAAGCTGCTGAGTCATTTAATTTATAGCTTTTTCAGTTAACATATGATATCATCTAATATTAAGTATTAAATTCTCTACTCTAGTCAGGTTTTCTCAAGTTAGTCATTTAATAAAACTGTATCTGGCTTTAAATGGAGCCTATGAATTTAGTTGCTGTTATATATTGTGGGGCTCTCGTAACAAAATGTGTCAATTCAGAAAAAAAAAAATGAGACTACATTGCTTTAGGTTAAATACTGTAATTTTGACCTTGGAGTACAATAAAACTTTCTTATCTAAAAACACAAGATCATCTCAACATAAGGATAATGTTAAATGAAAGTACTAGTATATCAAATACACTTTTAGAATTGTAGTTTATCAGAAATAAGTTAGACATGGCAGGCTATATCCAACGGTGAAAACCACTAATGAAGGGTCCTTTCAACATCTTAAAACTCAAAAAGGAGCTGTGTGTTGAGTGAGTCCGAGATAATCTTTTATTTGTCATATGAACCTCCTCAGGGTAATTCTGATCTATTTATTCCTAGCTGTTCATGTCACTTGTTATAGTATATATAGGAAACGGTCATTAACTTGAAAGCAAAAATAACTATTTAAATCTGATACTTGAGACTTTCTCTCAGGAAAAAAGAGATAATTGCTTGAGATAATATAGCTAGAGGGATCACCGTAAGTTTGTTTGCATTTAACTTGCTATGTTATGTTTGTTCAAATAAGGTAATTGAACTAAAATACCAATGATGGCTCTGTATCAGAGGGTTCACTGAGGCTATATCATTTTGTTCCACAGAAACTTAATTTTTACTTTTATCCATCAGCCTATATTGAGGGATGTTAAGTACATGACCATCAAACTCGTTATTATTTTCACTGTAGAACTGTTATTGAGGATGTTACTCATTAATCGGCATATGGTCTTCCCTGTAGTGACCCATGAGAGCCATTTCTCTCATAGTCCAGTTCTGTATTTCATATGAATTCTGTTTTAATCTTCAGATCACTTTTAGTATGCATTTTGTATATTAACTTGATATTTATCTTAAAAAATGCCCTATTATTATCCTATTTTCCTAACTTTTATTTTCTTTGCACAGCTATATACCCTTAAATCTTTTGTATACTTTCAAAAATTTGTATCAATATAGTTATGAAGTAGACAGCAGTATTGTCACAAATGGCAAGATCTCATTCTTTTTTATGGTTGAGTAAGATTTCATTGTGCATATACACCATGTTTTTTATCCATTCTTCTATCAGTGCACACTTAAGTTGCTTCCATAGCTTGTCTAGTATAAATAATGCCGCCATAAACAAAGGAGTACATTTATTTTTTTCAAATTAGTGTTCTTGTTTGCTTTGGGTAAATACCCAGTAATGGAATTACTGGATAGTATGATATTTCTATTTTTAATTTTTTGAGGACTCTCCATACTGTTCAATATGATAATTTTTATGGATAACTCAACCACTGAGTATCATGGATTTCTTGATTGGCCCAATTTAACATATTGTCACAAGAATAAAAATAAACAAATATTAAGTGAATAGGAATGGGAATTTAAACATGTTTTACTTTCTGAATTTATATTACTGTAGGATTTAGAATGCTTTTTAATATTCTGCTTTCTTATCTGCAATATATGAATAATAATAACCTGTCAGCTATGATTACTATAAGGACATGGGAAAATAATGATGCAAAAGAAATTTACTAACAGTAAAGTCAGTCAGTCAAAATCAATATTTTTGAGTGACTATGGGCTACTCATCATGCTAAATATGCTAGACATGCATTGGTGGACAAACAGACACAGTTCTTGCCAACTGGGACTAATACTATAGTGGAGGCATAAATGTATCATGAAATAATGGAATTACAATTTGTGATAAATCATATGAAAGAAGAGATTCAACTACAGATTCAATGTTTACAATGTACCTTTCCGAGAAAAATTTACACAAAGACTGATATCTGGTAAAGGAGAAAGAGGTAAAGGTATGAATATCTAGGCAAAATGAACCATGTGCACATGATTTTCAGACGGAAAAAGAGTTTGGCATATGTGAGACTTGATAAAATGACCAAAGGTGGAATAAGATGAAATTAGATACACAGGTGGAATTCTGTTCATCACAGGGCTTTGCATTTCATGTTGATTATTTCAGATTTGTCTCTAAGAGAATGTAAAGCCATTGAGATTGTTTACTGTTGACCAGTTTTGAAGAGCAGTTTTAGATTTATAGCAAGATTGAGAGGAAGGTACAAAGATTTCCCATAAATACCCTTTGCTTACACATGCAGCTTCCCCAATAATTAACATTCCTCAACACAGTGGTGTATTTGTTACAAATGAAGAACCTACACTGACACATCATAATCACCCAGAGTCTACAGTTTACATTATTGTTCACTCTCGGTGTTGTACATTCTGTGGGTTTGGACAAATGTATAATAATATGTATAGATCATTATGGGTATCATACAGAGAATTTTTACTGCCTTAAAAATCCTCTGTGCTCTATTTCACTCTCCAACCCCCACCCCCAACCATTAGCAACCAGTGACCTTTTGCTATCGTCAGTTTTGTCTTTTTCAGAATGTCATATAATTGAAATCATACAGTAGGTAGCCTTTTTAGAGTGGCTTCTTTGACTTAGTAATACCCATTTAAGTTTCTTTCATATCTCTTCATGGCTTGATAAATCATTTCTTTATAGTCCTGAATCATATTCCATTGTCTGGATGTACCACAGTTTATCCATTCACTTACCAAAGGACATCTTAATTGCTTCCAATTTTGGGTAGTTATGAATGAAGCTGTTATAAACATCTGTGTGCAGGCTTTTTTGGTGGACATCAGTTTTCAACTCCTTTGGGTAAATACCATGGAATGTGATTGCTGCATTATATGGTAAGAGCATGTTTAGTCTTATAAGAAACCATCAAACTTCAAACTGTCTCCCAGAGTGGCGCTACCATTTGCATTTCCACCAGCCATGAATAAGAGTTTCTGTTGTTCCACTTCCTCACCTTTGGTGCAGTGTTTGGTGGTGTCAGTTTTCCAGATTTTGGTTATTCTAATAGGTGTGTAGTGGTATATCATGGTTATTTTAATTTGCATTTTCCTGATGTAATGTAAGGTGGGACATCTTCTCATATGCTTAATTGGCATCTATGTATTTTCTTTTATGCAGTGTCTGTTAAGGACTTTGGCCTCCTTTTTTTGTTGTTGTTGTTTAGTTTTTATTTCATAATCATAAACTTAACTCTGCAATCCAGCTAGACTTGGAGGGGAGTAAGGAAAATATGGAACCCACAGAACTGCAAAAAAACACAAAGATTATAGGATATTTTGAGCAGATAGGGGTGAGGAATGGTCTGGTAGTTAAGGTAAAACACGAGTCAAATTTATTAGATTTCCCACAGTTAGCAATGGTGAACTTCTTGCTTGGTCTTGCCATTCATGGACACAAAGCGCTCCATGGCTTCCACAATATTCCTGCCCTCTCTCACCTTGCCAAAGACCACATGCTTGCCATCCAACCGTTCAGTCTTGTCAGTACAGATGAAAACTGGGAACAATTTCTGTTGGGTCCAACATTTGCCATGGCAAGATGCCAGGACCTGTGTGCTTCAGGATGAAATTCTCATCATCAAATTTCTCCCCATAGATGGACTTGCCACTGGTGCACTCTGGCACATGAGTCCTGGAATAATCCTATGAAAGCAGGAACTTTTATAACCAAATCCTTTCTCCCCAGTTCTCAGAGCATGAAAGTTCTCCGCTGTCTCTGGAACTCGGTCTGCAAACAGTTGGAAGGAGATGTGGCCCAAGGGCTAGCAGTCCACTGTGATATTGAAGAATATGGTGGGGTTGACCATGGCTGGGTGGCACCGGGAGGCTGTGTCTGCAAGGACAAACTTTGACCTACTTTCAAATCAGGTTGTTTCTTTTCTTATTGTGGAATTTTAAGAATTCTTTGTATATTTTGAGTAACAGTCTTTATCAGATATATATTTTGTTAATATTTTTTTCCTACTCTGTGGCTTTTCCTCTCATTCTCTTGACATTGTCTCTTACAGAAGTTTTAAATTTTAAAGAAGCCCAGTTTGTTAGTTATGTCTGTCATAAATCATGCCTTTTGTATTGTGTCTAAAAAGTCATAGTCATACCCAAGGTCTTCTAGGTTTTTTCCTATGCGATCTTCTATGAGTTTTACCATTGAGATGTTTTAATTTGGAGTGATATTATCAGATTTATATTTATAAAGATTATACTGGCTATTGTCCCAGAATGTTTTGAGAAGTACAAATGTGAATTCAGGGATACAAACTAAGGGTCTACTGCAACTACTCAGGCCAGAAATTATGGTGACTTATATGAAGGTAATGACATTGGAGGCAAAGGCATGTGTATTTACTCCAAATTTAATGAGAGAAGAAAAGGGGAAGTTCGTAATGACAGAATGAGTGTTGATGACTAAGAAGAATGGATCATCAAAACTGACTTCCATTTTACTGTCCTGGTTAATCCCATAGATTATGAAAGACTGTGGAGGAATAAGCGTAACTAAAATTTAAATAGAAAATCATGATATAGTGGATCACATTTTACCATATCTTTTAGGCTTAAATGTGACTTAACATTTCCAAAGCAAGTTTTACTTTTGGTGTCTCGTTTGGAAATACTATTTCCTATATATTGAACACTGCTGCTGAATTACATTATGGATTTTCTTGGTACCTAAATTTATCAAAGTGAAGTCTTGTTACACTTTCAATATCACCTGGAAAAGAGAACTTCTAAAGAGTGAAGTAAGCAGTTGTTGCTTTGTAGAGGGGAAGTCAATGACTTGATCCATGACACCTTCAAATTTCTACATATTTAAAAGCAACAATCAGATTACACAGTGGTGCTCAGAAAAAATCCCCACATAATATAGAAAAATATATATAAGTATAAAATATATATTTTATGAGTAGAAAACAAACACTCAGAAATAATAACTATATGCAAATTACCAGCTAGCCTAATTTAGAAAAAATTAAAAAACACAAACTTTTCATGAAATGGAAGAATTAAAATAACCATACGAGAAAAATGTAAAACTCTTAGGATATTAGTTTTATACCTTTACTTAAATATTTTTGAAAATCTGAATGAAATTGATAACTCTCAAGGAAACTATAATTTATCAAATATTACCCCATCAAAGAAACTCTAAGAGGTATTTCCATAGAAAACAAATAGGTAATATTATTATAGAGCACCCCCCAAATAATTTTAGAGCTAAATATTGTCAAGTTTAAAATCCAAATAATCAAAAGGATATGAAAAGGTATAGAGAGAGCAAGCCCAACACTGCTGATACCTTATTAAAAACTGCACAAAGAAACATTCCGGGCAATCATATCATTTATGCAAAAATTCTAAAAAATGTACTAGCAAGCAGAAGATAATGCTGTATCAACAAAAATATATCATGATTAAGACTTATCCCAGTAATAAAAGGATGTTTCAACATTAATTACAGCAACTATTATACATCTTCATTCAAACCAAGACATTTTTAAAATGAAGAGTTCCTCTTTCATACACACACACACACACACACACAAAAGAGGAATAAACCAGGTCTATTTTGACCAAACTGTTAGTTACTTTTTCTTCATGGTGCTTAAAATATATTAAGTTTGTAATTTTATTTGTATTGGTGCAGTTTTTCTTTCACAACCACCTCACAAGCAGGGGGAATGGGAGAGGGAGAAGCAGGCTCCCCGCTGAGCAGACAGCCTAATGTGGGACTCCATCCCAGGACCCTGGGATCATGACCTGAACTGAAGGCAAATGCTTTACTGACTGAGGCACACAGGCGACCCTTAAATATCTTAAATTTAATAACATAGTTCATGACTGACTAAAAATATATTGTACTGAGAATACAGAAAAATAGCATGCAGGAATATATTAATAATGATTAATATGGAATTTGAAAGCAATGGTGTTAGAACAAAGCAAGGGTTATCTCATGCAATTCTCCCCTGCAGAAGTTTTTTCTGATATTTCAAAATAAAGGAAAAAGGTTACATTTTCCAGGATTTTTAAATGCCTGAAAAATAATATAACATGGTGAATAACTTATATAGTGTGTATTTTACCACCTTCATCTGGTGTTCTTCCTTACAAACTACCAAAAAGTCCTCGGTCATTCAAGAAATCTACTACTTAAATAATTTCTAAATGATACTGTCCAAGTGAAGTAATCTTAAAACATGAGTGAAGAGTGTTACTATAATTTGAAAATCATATATTTGGGTCACCTATGAGTTTTAAAAATTATTTACTGAATTCATTTATAAATGATGTGAGGAAATATTATGTACACAGAGATAAACATATTAAGATGATTTAATCTACATTATTTTCATTGAAAGAATTACTCCTGGGGCGCCTGGGTGGCTCAGTCGTTAAGCGTCTGCCTTCGGCTCAGGTCATGATCCCAGAGTCCTGGGATCAAGCCCCGCATCGGGCTCCCTGCTCCGCGGGAAGCCTGCTTCTCCCTCTCCCATTCCCCCTGCTTGTGTTCCTTTTCTCACTGTGTCTCTCTCTCTGTCAAATAAAGAAATAAAAGCTTAAAAAAAAAAAAAGAAAGAATTACTCCTATAATAACTGATATTTACCTTAGACTTATTTCCAGAAATAAGACTGTTAGGACAAGGTCTCCCTATCAACACGGTGTGGTGGAAATGGCATTGCCTTTACAGGTAAGGGAATTTGGCTCTATCACAAATCAGTTTTATGAGGCAAGACACCCTTGTGATTTCACTATCTAGAATGCTATTATGAAGCTTCGCAGGTTTATTGTGAAGTCAGTATATATTAATACCATGGGAAATAGGGTTACTGAGAGGATGATGTAATTTAAGTGAAAGTGCCTAGCAAAACAAACAAAATATTCACTACATGTTAATTTCCTACTCTCTCACCTTCCTTTTTCTTTCTTTCTTTCTTTCTGTCCTTCTTTTGAGTGACAAAATCATATTTATTGCGTATTAATAAGCACTTTAGTAAGGATGTATCTTCAAACTGATGTTCATCTTGACCAATTAAGCATCATGGTGGTATTAATATTATTTGGAAGAGGATGAAATTAATAGCAATGTCACAGAAATACAATGTTCAGGTTTACCAGCCAGTGACTAAAACTATAAAAATACATATTAATTCTGTAGGATTAAAGACATCTGTCTCTTTCCAGAGTCCCCAGTTTTGTCTGAGTTTTCCATGGTTGGGTTCATTAACCACCCATGTGAAATTTTCAGTTTTCTGCTCCAAGCCCATCCCAGAACTACAATGTTACTGTCTTTTAGTTTTCTTGTTATTAATCCTAGTGATGTAACTTGTTCATTGAGGAATAATTCTAATGAGAACATCACTGAATAATAATGTGACTAACAATAATAGCTACCTACATTTTGTAGCAGAGTTCTATTGCACCTTACACTGTGATTATTTCATGTGTTATGCTGGAATAAGAAAAGGCTTTGTGAAATTCTCAAAACCTTTAACTCCCTGGGCGCCTGGGTGGCTCAGTTGGTTAAGCGACTGCCTTCAGCTCAGGTCATGATCCTGGAGTCCCGGGATCGAGTCCCGCATCGGGCTCCCTGCTCTGCAGGGAGTCTGCTTCTCCCTCTCCCACTCCCCGTTTGTGTTCCCTCTCTCGCTGTGTCTTTCTCTGTCAAATAAATAAATAAAATCTTTAAAAAAAAAAAAAAAAAACCTTTAACTCCCTGACTTTGTAGAATGATAAGTGACAGGGCCAAAACTAAACAGATTTTTTTTTTTCCCTGAAACTAAAGGGCTTGGTAAAACCAACAAACAAAAAGCCAAAGCAAAAAAAAAAAAAAAAATCAAAATGACAACCACAACTTCAGGATCATATTGGAGTATAGGAAAGGCTGTTCTATGTTCTGGGGCTTGAGCATTAGCACCTTGTTTTCTTTATGTTTCAGACAGAAAAGCATCCTCAGAGAATCACTAACAATTTATTCTAGAAGGGGAAAAGAAGTTACAGTCAGTTATAGAAAAAGACATAAATACCCTCTGATGGAGAGGTGTTGGTAACTAATTTAAATGGCCAGTAAACGTGGACTCAAGATAAGAGAAAATGAACTTAAATGGCAAGATGTGGGAATAAATTCATGAGGCAAACTCAAAAAGGTCAAAATCTGGGAAATATCAAGGTCTTTTGCATATTTCATGCATATTTATGCTAACCTTGAAAAAATAAGCAGTCTTTTGGATTAGAAATAGGTTTGGACTGAGAATGGGTCAGAATAACTTTGTTTATCATATTTTTTTGGCTTAGATAAATTCTTTTATTTTATTTTATTTATTTATTTTTTAAGATTTTATTTATTTGACAGAGAGAGACACAGTGAGAGAGGAAACACAAGGAGGGGGAGTGGGAGAGGGAGAAGCAGGCTTCCCCGCGGAGCAGGGAGCCCAATGTGGGGCTCGATCCCAGGACCCCGGGATCACGACCTGAGCCGAAGGGAGACACTTAACGACTGAGCCACCCAGGCGCCTCAATTCTTATATTGTAAATTTAAAAAAAAACCTTTTCATTTTCAAATTCCTCTGTCAGTGTTTCATTTTTGAGTAGGGGAGATTTGGAAAACATTAGAAAATGCCTTGCTATAGAATATTTCTCCCACTTTTGTTGACTTTGGTAAGATAAAAATATAAGTATCCAGAATTATATTTATCCCAGAATTTATTACCAGGAGCTATCATTGTACATTGAAGTCTTGGAGCACAAAAGATGTACTAAAATAATACTCAGATTTCATAGTCATACACAATATTACTTACAGTTTTAAGAATCTTAAGTGCTTACCTTTAAAACCTGAATCTAGTTTCTTTTTAAATGATTTCTTAAAATTTCAGTTTCCTTGTGTATACTATCATCTTTGCAACAGTCACTTAACATTATTCTTCATTTCACAATTCTTGAGGAATATTAAAGACAGAAAGAGCTGAAAGTGAACCCTAGAACAACAGGAAAACCTTTCTACATTTATTCATTCATTTCTGTTAATAAAGATTATTTGAGGGATCACAGAACTTTAGAATTGGAAGAGGTTCTTTAGGAAGAAAAGGAACACAGGAATTAAAAGTACAATTTGTAAGATATAAGAGCAAGTTTTTGGCAAGTCAAACACAAACTCCGACATTTTGTGGTCAGTTCAAACTTCACCACTACAATCTTCTCCCTTGATTTGAAATTTTTCCAAATTTCCTTTTTTTAAAAATGAGGTTCTATTACAATTAGTGATATGAGAATAAGCAAGTAAGCATTCAGTATCAACTCTTTATGACTTGTTCACTCTCATTTCAGGAAATAATCCCAAAGTTACGGAACAGGAAACAAAAGTTAGAATAGATCTCTAACCCACTTGAGCTTAATTCCTAGTGAAGTCATCAGGATATATTTTTTAAACAGAAAACAAAGCAAAACAAAATTCTGTTAAAGTATGCTTTCAGGCATTATTAATTTAATTATCTTTGTTGTTTACATTTAAACTCAAAGTGAAACAAGATATAGTAAAACAGATTATTCTCTCTTGGTTACTATTTTTCCTATTATTATTCTTCCTATATTTACTATCATTCTTCCTATTATATGCATGTGTTTTGATAAAGAATACTTTGTGTTAAATCCATTAATATTTATAGAAAAATAATTAATCCCAAAGGAACAGATGGTTATTAATGTTTGCTTCTTGAAAGATCTCAATCTCCTTGTCAACTGTCACTCTTTCTATACTTTTCCATCAATACAATGACCGGGGGGGGGGGAGGGGCGGGGATCATCATGACTATGATTTGTGATGGCAGGCTTAAGATACTTGGTATTCTCAATATAGGTTTAAATATTCAAAATTAATTAATGTATCCATCTAATGACTTTAAAGATTTAAACTATTCAAGTAAAAATAAATTTGACTATAATCCTTAAAGAGTTTTGTGCTAAAAATATTATTTCAAATAGTTAAAATAACTTAACTTGATTTGATATTGCTTATTTGCAACTCTTTTCTTGAGTTGGGGACTCTGGGCTCTGTTGTTACTGTAGGAAAGTTGCCAGTGAAGTGTAGAAGCAAAATAATTGTCCTAGATAACATTTATTATAATTCATTTCACTACACAGCATAAACAGTATACAGATCTTCCTTGACTTAAGGTGGGATGACATGTAAGGAGAAAATACCATAAGTCAAAAATACATTTAATACCCCTAACTTACCATACATCATAACTTACCTTAGCCTACCTTAAACATGCTTAGAATGCTCACATTAGCCTACAGTTGGGCAAAATCATCTAACAGAAAGCCTATTTTATAACAAAGTGTTGAATATCTCATGTAATTTATTGAATACTGTACTGACCCTGAAACATAGGATGGTTGTGAGCATATCCGTTGTTCACCCTGCTGATCACGTGGCCGACTGGGGGCTGTGGCTGCTATCCCTACCCAGCATCCGGAGACAGGATGTTACCACCTATGAGGAGCCAGGGAAAAGATCAATACTCAAAATTTGAAGTATGGTTTCTACTGAATGTGCATCAGATTCGCACCATCATAAAGTCAACAAATCATAAGTTGAATGATCATCAGTTGGAGACAGTCTGTATTATTTAACATAATACTAGCTGTTGTAATAGATAAACTTCAAAATCTTAGAGGCTTACGTTTATAGAGTCCAAGGACTGGTGGCAGAGGCAGGAAGTGGGCTATGCTCAATACCATATTTTAGAGAACCAGGTGAACAGAAGCTCTGTTTTCAGCACATCCTCACACATGTGCTAGCAGCATCCAGCCAGTAAACACGGGAAGAGAATGCTTCACAAATGGGTGTTGGATGTGTCATGTATCAGTCTGCCCCACAGCTACCACCCTGTCGTCTGAAAGCAGGATCCAGGGGTGAGGGAAACCACCGCCCCTTTTGTGTTACAAGTGTTCCTGGGAGGAATGGGTGATCTCCATCCCTGAGGCCTCTGTCCAGCCATCTTCAGGTCAGCGCCAGAGGCTCTTAGTCTCATCTCAAGAAAATAATTCAAGGCAAGACTGGACAGTGGTCGAGCAGTGCAAGTGAAGAGTTTGTTAAGGAGAGAATACACCCGGGAGCTGTGAGAGCAGGACAGCTCAAGGGAGAGTTGCACCTGAGGTTTGAGTCTCTATCTTTTATTGACAGTTGTTACCTAATGGGTGGGACATTTATTATTTGAGGTGGGGTTTCTTTGGGTGCTGGGTTTCACACTTTTTCTTCCTTACTTGGTCAGGGCCTCAGAGCTTCTTTGTCTCGGACCTGTCTGATTTGATCTGGCTTCTTGCGGCCTTGTTTGTGGCAGGCTGCCAGGGTAGATGCTGACTTTCCTGATAACAGGCCTTGACTCCCTCTTTGCTGGTCTCCAGGCATCCTGTGAAAGCCTAACTAACTGCCTACTCTAACAGAAGCAACTGTTTCATCAGTTCACCTAGAGGCAGAAATGATTGCTCAGACAGGAATGTACTGGGATGCTGAGACAGATGTCACAACACAAAGTTCAATGACTATGAATAAAGTATATTTGGTGCTCACAAGGAGCAAGGGGTCCCAGCAAGGGAAGAACTCAAGCAGGGATGTGGAAGAAGGGAGCAAAGGTTGGGGTAGTTTGGTCCTTTTATTGTGATGAGCGGTGAAGCCAGAGTGGGGTTTTTGTACCTGGGGCTAGAGACTATTTTTGATATTCCCACCCTTTAGCAGGAGCTAAAGGTGTGAGGGCCTTCTTGGTTGCTCAGGTGTGGGGCAGTCTGGGAAGGGGGAGGGATGGGAATTGAAAAGCTGTCACCATTTAAACATCAAAAATGGAATCAGCCTAATTGTTATAGCAGTCTAGGATTACATGAGCAATCAGATCATTCTGATGAGCAATTAAAAAAAAATAAAGTCCCCTATTTGGGTTCTGTATCCCGTTCTGGTGTGTGTGTGTGTCTGTGTGTGTGTATGGGGGGGGGGGGTTGTTCCTTTATACCACTAAGCAATTCTCCAGACACCAGCTGAATGTCCTAAAATTCAAATTAATTCTGACATTATCTACCTAGTGATAACGTCAGATACCACAGATTAAGGGCTCAATCCCACAAGACTGCCCCCTACTCTACTTCAGATGCCAGTTGCAAGTCCAGATCATTGCCCACACTTCTCACTGACTAGCTAGGTCCCAAAACTTCCACGTCAGGTTTGATTATTTTGCTAGAATGGCTCACAGAACTCGGAGAAACAATTACTGAGTCATCAATTTATAATAAAAAGGTATAATTCAGAAATAGCCACGTAGAAGAGAGGGATAGCAGAGCGAGGTATGGGGAAAGGGCCTGGGGCTTTGGTGACCTCGCCAAGCATGCAATCTCCCCAGCACTCCCACAAGCATTCACCAACCTGGAACCTCTCAGAACCCCATTCCCTTGGGTTTTTATGGAGGCTACATTATATGGCATGATTGATCAAGTCATTGGCCACTGGTGATTGATTCAAGCTGTAGCCTCTTCACCCTTCCTAGAGAAGTAGAAAGGTGGTGCCAGTGAAAATTCCAAACTTCCATTCACATGGTTGGTTCTCCCAGCAACCAAGCCCCAACCTTAGTGTGTTCCAAATGTCACCTCATTCACATAATTTAAAAGACACTTTTAAGTCATCACTTAGGAAATTGTAAGGGGTTTAGGAGTTGGGTTTTTTGTTTTTTTGTGGTTTTTTTTGCCAGAAAAGGGACAAAGACCAGATATTACCTATTATAAATCACAATATCACATCCCTATCAGGAAAAAAAAATAAGTGTTCCCTTCAACTGGCCAGTCTAGCAATCATGGTAATTGATTTAAAGGTCCTAGACCATACCATAATGTTTTTGTTCCTATGTATTTGCACGTGGTTCTATTTGTTTCTTTAGTTTAGAATGTTCTCTTTCCAAACCTACCCTCCATCCTGGCCTGATGTAAAGATGCCCAGGAATAAAACTTATAAGTAAGATCTTCTTTTAAATAGATTTTATTATAAGATCTGTATTTTGAAAAGACAAAACTCTGTTGAATGATACTAAAGAAATGTTGGATAAATTCAAAAAATTTCATAAATATATTGGAGAATAGTTAATATTTTAAATATGATATTTTTCCATAAATTCAAATTAAGTACTAGACCAAAAAACTTAAAAAGAAATATTTTGCATGTGGTTATATACATGTATGTATATATGTTTTGTGTGTGTATGTGTGTATATATACATACAGATATATATACATATACATATATATGTGTGTGTGTATAGCACCTGAAAGATACAATAATAGAATCAATTTTAAAACATGGTGCTGCAGCAAAGATTAGACATGAAAGCAAGCACTTAATTTACCCTTAATCAATATTAGCTCTTACTATTATTATTACTTTGTATGAACACTTGCCTTTTCTACACTGGGCACGTATCATTTCCTAATAATCAAAAACCTAGGGCACCTGGGTGGCTCAGATGGTTAAGCGTCTGCCTTCGGCTCAGGTCGTGATCCCAGGGTCCTGGGATCGAGTCCCACATCGGGCTCCCTGCTCCTTGGGAGCCTGCTTCTCCCTCTGCCTCTCTCTCTCTGTCTCTCATGAATAAATAAATAAAATCTTTAAAAAAAATAATCAAAAAGCTATTTTATAAATATAAAATTCAACTATTTTAAAAATCTGAAAAAAAAAAAAACCAACCCAAAGAGATTCAGCTTAAATATGGTTTATTTTATAGAGCCATTTCTGATCTCTCTGGTCATTCATATATCCCTGAACAATGAATGAGTCTCTTTCATCTGTCATGATTTATAAAGCAGGCCCTCTGCTAAAGCATTAAGTGCATTATCTTAATCTTCAAAGTAACTCTATAAGGTGGGAGATTTTATTGTCATCTTATAGATGAGGAATCACTTACATGCATTTACATAGCTTCTAAGATTTTGACCCAGATTATTCTTACTTTTAGGACCAAGTTTCCAAATTTTAGCACCTGAAAACATATTGAGCACATGGTAGGTTATAAATATATATGTAATGAATAACTAAACTGACTAAATGTATATATTCCACCATAATGTTGAAAGGAGTGTAATCATCTAGCTATTTCCATTTTATTCTCCTAAATTCTGCAGTGCCTGTCTTTTGGCTTCTGTCTTTTGGATGAGCTTGAGTTACCATTATTTGTTTAAGAATGTCTGGAATGACATTTATATGGCATCTTGTCAGTGGATTCAAAGGAAGAATAGTCCACAAAGAAAAATCAGAATGAAAGGGGTGAACTTTTCAAGTTCTACTCTCCACATGGCAAAACACACAGAATTATATATTTACTCATTAGAGTTCAGGCTACCTGGAAAATACACTTGGGAGTAAAGGATTTATGGTTTAGAGTCACAGTTAGTCTGGAGCTTAGAAGAAAGTATGGCTGATGTTCTGCAGGTTTAACAAATTCCTCAGCCACATAATGTCCATATTCTATTAAACATTCTTTCAACTCTTCTCCTCCTCAATGTTTTTACCTGTCCATACATTTCTATTTTTCCGCCTTTTGTTTTTCACATCTTCTATCCCCAAACACAACTTTCTTAGGTCCATGGACATAAGTCTTTTCCCAAGACTAAAGAAAAAAAAGTGAAATTCTTAGCTTTGTCCATTTTAATAAATTTCATTATTTTATGAATTATTCCCAAATATTCTCACCAGGCTCCAATTCTGGGTTATGCAATACCCCAGCAGATATGGTAGGCTAATAATTGGATGAAATCAACCAGAGCTCATTTTTCTCAGTTTCCTGGTTTTTCACCCCCAGTTCCATTAGCTCATAGGCTGTATATTACTTATCTTAGGAAGAAGTGTGTTCATTCAAAAAATTAAAAGAGAAGAAGGGAGGGAGCGAGGGAGAGAGGAAGATGAAGAGCAGGGAAGAAAGGAGATGAGGGGCAGAAATAAAGGGAGGAAGGCAGAAATGAGAAATGAGCCTGGAAGATCTTTAAGGAGATAATGATAGATATTTAGTGTCAGGAGAGATGGAAAAGAGATGAGAACAGCAAGATCAGTGGGATCCATTAGATGTTCTTGTTCTCTTTTGGGGCAAAATGATATAAAAGCAGCATGCCAACCTCTACATCCCCCCCCCCTCCCCCCCAAAAAGAAGTCTATATTTTTTATCCAGTCATAGGATACAACAGATTTCAACACCTTAGGATGACATCCAAGCAGCCGAGAGGTCACTATATCCCAAAGATATGTGAGAGAAACAGCAAGGCGAGAAATGGACTACAAAAAAAGCCAGGAGATGCAAATGAAGGATCTGGAATTTACTTCTATGAACTAAGGGCTTGGACTAGATGTAAGACCCCTCTCCCCACTCCTCTAGCCACCACCTTAACAAAAAGGAACTCAAAGTAGACACGGATTTGACTTTTCTAAAAATTAAAGGTATTATACGTGTCACATAGTTGAGAATTGTGCCCACTTAAGTTGAAATAATAAAAAGATGTAGTAAGCTGGATGGACCGGGAAACAAAGGCTTTGCTATGCAGAGAAGTACAAGCTAGACACACGATCTACAGGGCTCTAAGTGTTAGCTGCCTTGGCTGCCTTATAATGAACTACTCTTTGATTTACAGGGTTATCATATCTGGACACTGAAGAGTTTTAATAATCAAAGAGTTGCAAAGTGGCCTAAGAAAACATAACATATTTTTATCATGAAAATTATAGTAGCATTATCGGACTCTGTATCAGTTTTTATTGTGAATGCATTGACCTCTGAAGCCCTGAATCCCATCTACAGATACCTTCAAATAACTAATACATGGCTTACTTTAGGGATTTCATTGTACCTTGAAGGTTCTGATTTTGACTAATTCTTAGAAATGTCCTTCTGGTGAAGTTACCCAAATGTATGTCTTAGGTTTTAACAATTCTCTTTATAGGGAAGTAGATCCTTAGAACTTATTTTTTTGATTAAGGGGACAACTTGTCTTTGTGAAATGGAATCTATATTTCCTCTTAAAGAAATAAATGATTCATAACTTTCAAGCTTTCAACTTTCAGTTGCAATAACTGAACTAGATGACATTCTAGAGCAAGAATATTGTCATGGTTAACTCACATAAGAAAGAATAAAGCTTTGTTGTAAAAGTGAGATTTGTGTATATGCTTCATACCTTTCAGCTGTTTAAAAATGAAAAAAAAAAAAAGAACTTTTTAAAAGATACCTAATCCAATGTAAAGCATAAAATCCTGAGGATTTTTTAGCTTCAGTGAGGTATAATTGCCAAAAAATTATAAGATACTTAAAGTGTACAACATGATGATATATGTATACATTGTGAAAGTAAAATCTTGCAGATTGATGTCAATAAATATAATGCTATATTCCTCCAATTTTATGTCACATATTTTTTCATATATTAAGATCACAAACTGAGATACATCTCATGTCAGTGGCATCTTGCAGTGGGGACTTTTGTCTGAGGCAAAAGTAGCTATCAATGATCACACAAGTTCTTAAAATTACCAGCATCAAGACTTACAGAATGAGTATTAGTAACTTTGAGCAAAATCTTCAAGACAATAGCATAGCACCAATCCCAGGGAGACAAATAATATGAAAAGGAAGGAATAGAAGTCATGACTTAGAAATATGTTTAGAAATATTCCCAAAGCAGGAATCAAAAATTCTCTTGGTGTATGTAAGTGCAAATGTGTTTAAGAACTTGGAATCAATGGCTACTAGCTCTTTACGGAGTCCTTTAAAGTGTTGGAACACCAACGTCTTTGACGGTACAGTCTTATGCGGAAGAAAAACTGACATCAAGAACTCTGAGTAGCAAAGTATTTCAGAAACATTTGATTTTAGATGTGAAAAGATTTTAGAAATACCTTATCTTATTTATTATGCTTATATTTTCCTGGTCTTGTGTTTGAACTCAAGCGATCCAAGTCTATATTTAAATAAGCATAGCATAGCTTATTTGATAAGTATAAAAAAACACTGTATCTATTTTTTTTTACCTTTCTTAGTTATATATAAATAATGGAGCTTCCTAGAATATACTGGGTCTTAGATTTGCTGAAATATAAAATGTGTCTCTATGTAAGACAGAGCTAGATCAATATAAACATGCTTCTGTATATATTCATACTAACTATTTAACTATATATATGTAGTCAATATATTTTTATAAAGTATGCTTCATAGTCTTTAAATTACTTGGTAACTTTAGGCATGTGTTTTTAAAATCCCCCTTGGTTTATTACATTATAAAAACTATAGTCAACAGAAAAATTAAAGTAATACTACACAAGAAATTTTTAACCTTTATATATTTTTTTTGAGTAGACCTTTTTATAAGTAGACCTGAAAACTAAGCATACTTTACAGGTTTATCCATAGCCCATTTTGCCTTTATTTATTTATTCATTAAGAAAGACTGACATGAAAAGGAATCCGGTTCAGAACGTATTGAGCACCCACTATCCTCGGCACCAGGCTAAGGGTTAAAAATACACAGGTGAATATATAGTACATTGTCCCTAATTAAAAAAATAAACTCACAAATTGAAAATGGAAATGATGTACATCTCCCATATTTCAGTGTGACAGAATTATATACCAACTAGTTATGAATGAAGTGCTGCTTAATATCAGATACAGAACTATAAAATCTGCCTCAGGAAGAGAGTTACTGAGTGTTAGCAAGAACTCAGAAGGGAATGTTACAATGAATTTGGTCATGAATGATGAGTTGGATTTTACCAGGTAGTGAAATGCAAAAGGTTGTTCCTGTAAAGAACATGAATAAGGGCAAGCATGCGTGTTGAAGGAACAATTCATATAACTGGCATGCAGGATACAAATAAAAAAATTTGTACCTGAGGCTGGAAAAGTACATTTTTAAGGGACCTGAATTAGGGCCATTAAACATTTTCCTCAATGTCCTCAGTAGAAATTTTTTAAACAAGCATTTTTTTAGATGATTTACATTTAAAAAATGTATTTTGTTTCCAAATTGGAATCCTTTTCACTTCTAGTTATCAGTCTCTTTATACTAAAATCATAAAAGGATATTATTTTATATTCATCAAATTGCCAAATGTTAAAGTCTTCAATACCTACTATTGGTGAGTATGTGGAGCATAGAAATATCCAAATACTACTACTGGTTAGGTAAATACTTACTCTGGAAAATTTTTGAAGTCATATAGTGAAATTAAACATACATGCACTTTTTTTTTTTAATTTTAACTGATCATGCTTAACCCAAACTCTCAGGGTAAATAAGAAGAAAGCCAGGCTAGAGTCTGGAAGTCAAGTTAGAAATTTATTTCAGCTGTTGACGTAAGAGAACCTTGGGCCAAAAATCAGAACTGCAATGAATTTGGAGAAGAGGGTATGTTAGGTATTGGACTCTACAAAAATTTGGAAGATTGGAAGCCTATAATGGCTGACTGGTTATACAAGATGAAGACAGATCTCCCACCATAACTTCTGAAAGCCGTATTTCTACATCTATATATTTCTATATTAATATGTAAAAACAGATATGGGCAATAGGAAGTGATTAATAGATAATTCCTAGTAAAAAAAATCTATTTCATAGTTCTTTAAGGAATTCAAAAGAGTTTTATTTTTTTTTTAAATATGAATCACCTGGATGACTGTCCCTAGTCACTACTTTATTTTCTCTATCTATAGTACACCTTGGAGTGTTTTCAATTTACAAAGCAAATTGTAAAAAAAACTTACAGCAATAAATACAATTTTATGGTGCTATTGTCTATCTTATGGAGGAAAGAATAGGCAAAAAAATTAAATGAACTAAAATTTGATTATAAATGTATTTGAAAAAATACAAAATACTTTTGGTCAACACAGTCAGCAGCTGAATTTTTATAGAATTTTCTTTTATTACCAGGTATTCACATCAGTACATTTTCAGGTAAGGCGGCTGTTACTAGGCCATTTTTTAATGGATAAAGAAAATAATTCCCCTAGAGGTTAAATCGATGAGCAATGGCCTTAGACAGCCAGTAAGTAAGCCAGTAACCACTTACTGGTAGATTTCAGAGCTAGAATTCCGTTTTAAAAACCGCTATACTGCATTTATTCCACTAAGTCACACATACAGCAATATTAACAGTACATATCTTTCCCGTGGGCCAGAACTGACTTTCATAAGAGTCTGAAAATACATAGGAAATATCTTTATTTATACGGGCTGTTTGCTTTATGCCACTCAGGGATGCATCTATTTTAATTTCTATGAGGGCAAAAAAGGTCATAAATTATTTTTTGGTCAGTAAAATGTGTTATTTTGAGATATATTCACACGTAGCATTTATTATTATATTTTATGTTTAGAACATAATTTTAATGTGTTTTAATAAAATTGCTCCTGCAAGATGCCTTTGAGAACAAAGGCTAATTAAAGGTCTATGTAGTGCAATATTCAATTTCTACTGTATTTATTTCTGAGTCCCTTGGGGCTTCTAATTTCATTTCCTAAGACATAATTTTTTCATTATATATGGACATTTTATTTGATGCAGTAAAGTGCATCTTTACTACAGCTACTGTTTTCCCATTGGTGATCTTGGTCTAGTATCATGGAGTATTTGATTGTTTTTGTCCCTCTGAGTAAATAAGGGAAGCACTCCATCTCTCAAGAAAACTCATAAACCTGACTCCTTTTAAAAGTGAGCTCATCCTATAAATCTCTTCTAGTCCATTGCAATCTCCTACACTGTTCTTTTAGACCAATAACTGTACACTCTCAACATAAGTGGAAAAAAATGCAATGTGTACTTACTAAGAAAGAGTGTTTTTGAGAGATTTAATTCCAAAATTTATATTCATCTCATATTGTTCAAGAAAATAAATGCCATGAGAAGTACCATTTCTAACATTACAAGCACACTTGGAGAGTTCTTAATAAAATCATAGTGACAAAAGGAAGTGCTTTGTCCTCTGCTGGTTTTGTTAGAAGGAAAATGCTATAAATTGTTTCCCACCATCCTTGTATCCAGGTAATGTAACAGTTACAGAGCTCTTAAAGGGTAGGAGTTATAACAATCCTTATCAAGTAAAACTTGCCATAAACTAAATCTATTCTTGAGGCTAGCTGTGACTCATGGATTAGTGATCTCAGGAAAATGACCTAGCTCAACCTCTGCAGACATTTTCAACATTATTGTGAAGAGATTACCTATTATACCTTTGGGTTTACGAATCTGGATTTTTGATTATAATGACTATAGGGGAGAAGTTAGTGAGTCAGGAGGACCCTGACATCCAGTTTAACAAAGGCTCCACTGCTTATAAAAAAGCATGAATAGCCACTTCTGGGGATTCCAAGGCATTGCAGTCAAATTTAAAATACACTCCCTCTTTATCATTACTGTTTTAAAAGACATTTGCAAATTACCCAAGAGGTAGAAGAGATTCTTAAAGATGTCTCGTGGAAGTTTGTGCTAACATCTATCTGAAAGTAGTAAAGAAAGGATTCCCAGAACAAATCACTTGCTCTCAGGTAAGGCAGTGCAGCTTGCTTTCCTGCCTTTAAAACTGAAATATGAATCTTCACTCAGACGTGTGTTGGATTTCTATCCCTGCAACTCAAGCGGCAGAAATTTTAATGCTATTAAGGTTAACCAGAGAAGACAAAACATTGGTCAAACCTTTCATCAACATGTGATTGTATTATTGAATGAGTGGGATGAATGAATGGGTGTAGGGTGTATGAGTATATGTGTGTTTTTGTGTAATATAATTAACCCAGATCATTAGGTCATCACTCTTTTCAGTCCTCTGTATTACTCCCTACATATTCTACTAAAATTATGTTTATAAATCTATCCCAAGTAAACTATGTTTCTTAAATACAGAACTATGTATCTATGTATCCTTCTACATATATATGTATATTTTCATTTTTATAGCACTAGCTCTTAGCACTGTTTATTGTGAATGTCACACTTCAAAAATATCAATCAGAATTAATAAATCATATTCAATTATATTCTATATTTTTTTAGAGGGAGAGAGTGTGAGCAGGGGGTAGGTGAGGGGCAGAGGGACAGAGGGAGAGAGAATCTTAAGCAGGATCCACACTCAGCACGGAACCTGACTCGGGGCTCAAACTCAAGACCCTGAGATCATGACCTGAGCTGAAATCAAGAGTTAGACGCTTAACTGACTGAGCCACCCAGGTACCACTATATTCTATATGCTTTGAAAAATTAGACATTCAATAAAATGTCCATGTATTGTTTCTTTTGCATATGAAGTTTTGGGAAAATAAGCAGTTTGTGAGATTATCAAATATTAAACAGTTTGTGATAAGAACATAAGTTTTTGAGGGATGCTGGAAAGTTACTTTGATATCTTCAAGGCAGAAACCACTTCAGAAACTTTTAAGTCCTTACAAAAAGAACTGAGGTGAATTCCAAACAGATCTGAAGTCAGTGCTTCCGGTGGCCTCTGACTCTTTGCAAGAGACACCTCCTGAAGCATTTAATTTCATCACATCTATATACTCTAGGTACAAAATCTCTGCACTAAAATTTTTACTAATCTGACAGTTAATCTTATAACTGATTTGCAGAATTTTTAAAAGTATACAAATAAACTGTTCTTCATTTTATTAAGAAACATAAAGATTTAAATGATACCAGTTAGGAATACCAAGAATAGGATTACTATATAACAGGACATTTACCCAGCAACAAATGATTGCCAAATGCCCTCTGAGTTGGTACACTTTAAATACTCAGAGGATCTTCAGTTGTTCATTTTGGCAAATATTACAAATAATTGCAGTTGTCATATAATCTCAACAACAGAATCGATTGAGAAAAAAACATATTTTCTTCCTTGGAAAAAAACAATTCTATATATTTTTATTATTCTCCTTCAGAAATTACTACCTAAATAATAAGTATTATTCTTGATAAAGTATAATGTATTTAACAATTCTTATTTTGTGCATCAAAAATAAAAGGTCCGAATCTATAATTTGCAAAGATGATGACATATTTTCCTATGGACAAGCTGCTGCATGGCAGTTACATCACCAAGCTGACATATACATTTTTGACATAAATAGGGAAGAGCAGGTGTGATTTGGCAATAATCTAATAATCAGAAGGCACTAGGAGCTCAATTTTATATTTATTAATTTAAAAATTAAAATGTAATAAATAAATCTTATCTCAATGATTATTGGGTATGACTTCCCTGGGAAGTTTTAAAGTTATATTCCTTAAAGTATTTTCAGGAAGGAAAGGCCAGGAAGATCATGGTTCATTGCCCTCAAAAGTATATACTTTGTGATTTATTTTCATTTCCTCATCCCCACTAGTCACCTGTTAAAAAGACTAAAGGACGGGTTCAAAATTCTAACAAAATGTCAGCTTGTAAATATTTTTCAGTATTACCACAGAACTGGACACGTCTATTTTGCTTCCCAGTTAGGCACCTCGAATGTCATAAGGCAAATGGACAAAACCTCCGTCCTTTGTTTCTCTTATGAATTAAAGGAACATATCCTGTTCTCTTCATGTTTGAGTATGAAGTCTTGGTACTTAACCCAGCATCACCTCAACTGCATATTAATAAAATGAATTGAGGACTAAAGAGTAAGTCAGCAAAGATCCACATGCAAATCTCTCCAGATTTTGCTAGTCAGGATTTTCCATATCCTAGGGGGTAGCATGGGAACTTGTATTGTTCCCTCTAAGCTTGTAAATGAGTTAAGTTTCTTTCTCCTCCTGGTTAAGTGAATGTGCTCATAACTAATTCCGCAACTCAAGAGAGAAGATACAGTTGTGAATTTCCTAACTGTATATAAATCAATAGGACATTTGCTGGTGACAAACAAAGCAGAGAATGCTGGTGGCATAGAGATGATGATGAACTATAAGTAGAATATTTGCACATCAATAGCAATGCTGTAACTTCCAGAGCAAGCTTAACTGCAAAGGATAATTCATTTTTGAGATTGATTTCCATTGTCCTTAATGAGCTTGTTGGGGAAAGCAATTTTTCTTCTGTTAATACTAAACTTAATGTCATGTATCCTTAGCTTCAAAGAAAATATATATATCACAAAATAACAAAGTTCTATACACAGGTAGGCGAATGGTAACTGTAACAAGCTCAATTTTCCCACCTCTTTGTGTGGTTGGATTATGCACCTTTGAAATGTCAAGCATCTAAGCTTCAGATTTGCATTTTCAATAGCATCTATGTTCCATTTAAACTTCATCCTGGTGAGCTAAACTTTATCCAGGTCATCTAAAAACATGCTGCATCTTATTTCCTCCCATTTTGCATTTTAAAGGACTCATATTCAAACATGAACATATGACCAAACGTGTATTTTATAATACTAATTCTATTTAAACTGCTTACCTAAAAGGAATGAAAGTATATCTTTTTAATTCAGATTTTACCTTCTTTTTGCACATACCACTTAATATTCACTTAAGGTTGTATATTAAAACTCAACCCTAATTTTCTTTAATAGATGCATATTTTCACACAGAAAATTAGACATTATTACTGAATAATTTGTTTACTTCTTTCTGGTCTCAGAGCTGCTTTTTGAAGTGTCTTATTACTTACATATTTTTTCTGGCAATATGGTTTTTGACCACCCTTGGAGAGCCATGCACACACAATTGCATATTTAGCACTATTTGGCTACCTGATGATGGATTCAAGGTATTCAGTTGTTTAGAAAAAAGTGAATAAAATAATGAGAACTTTCTTTATAAATGGGTGCACTGGTAGGGTCTCCCTGCCAAGATGCCTATAATTTTATCATTTGAGTGTTCATATATTTAGGTTAAAATTTAAAGTACCATCTTTAAGAGTATGGCTTAAAGTCTTAATAGGAATAAGCCCGTGTTTCTCAAACTGGGAGGTGAATCCTCCCTAGGGCTGGAGGGATTTGTTGGTGAGTACATAAATATAGAATAACAACTTGGCAGGATTTTTCTGGAATGGCAATTTTACCAAATCGTGAGCAATTTTAAAGGATTATCATCATAACAAATATCACTGTACATAGAAGAGAGTTGACTATAAAATGCACATTAATTTTTAAATGAATCATTAGAAATCTCACAGTGATTATGGGAATTTTTGGATTGTGTCCCTACTCCCAGTCCAATTCCCATTCATCTCCCTCCTTGCTATTATAATTTGTCTATAAGTGCAAATCATCAAGATTAGTGAAGTCCTAAGCTAAAAATCCTGAAAAGAGCTTAAGACCATAATGAAATTAACATAATTTTTCTTAGTCACCAGTGTCATCCCCTTTCTTTTCCCCTTCATTCTGTTTCTGCAAATAATGGAAGATTTCACAATATTGGTTAAGATCTTATACTATTTCATTGTTACTAGTCATCAGTACAGGTATTTTATGCATGCATTAACACTCACATTCCAAGGCAGTTGTAAGGGGTTGGACACAGGCAGAACCTGAGACTGTTGATACACAGTGCACTGAGAAATCAAGGCTAGAGACAGAATCATGTATGCTGAGGCAAGAAAAGATAAGAATGAGAGATGAGATGGAAAGAGAACGCTTGAGCTGGAGAAGCTTTCTGATACTAAAGAAGAAAAGAAACAACATACTTGCTTAAGAAGGTCATACACCCACTTTCAAGGATATGTCTCAAAGATACATTTGACATCTGAGCAGGTTTCTCCAAGGCCATTCAATCCCAAGAGTAAGCACCCAATACCAGACAAATAGATCTCTCATACACAAACCCACAGACCTTCACATGTGTGTGCATGCGCACACACACACACACACACACACTTTTATATAATGTATAAGAAACTTTTGCTGACATTCACCAAAATAACATAGCCAGCTATACGAGAGGAAAGAAGGTATGAAAGAAAGGATGTCTTTGAAAGAAGGTATGAAAGGAAATTACCAATGGGGAAAAAAATTACTAGTTAATGACAACAAAAGATGTCTGGTGGTACCAAGAAAAATCCTCTTAATTTAATTCAACATTTATTGAATACCTACTATGTATGTGACCATTACAAATTTCTCAGTTCCTAGCAACTTCATGCTACTTATGTTTAGAGTTGGCTACTTGCCTTTAGCTAAACAAAAGCTAATTGTGCCAACATGGATATGTATCTTAGAGGAAGGGTGCCTTTAACCTTAAGTCAGAAAAGTCCAAGACATAAACTAGTAATAGTACAGATCATGATTTTCATCATCATCATCAGCATCATCATCATCAATAACTTCTTTCTGTTTTTAAAAGTATGCCAGTTGACAAACTACATGTTGTGAAAGTTGACCTTTGGTCATCACTAAAAGATAAATACTAAAAAATATTAGGAAAAATTCAATTAAAATATATATTCTTTCCACCACTTCTCCTCTCAAACATTGTCTAAATGACCTCCTCAACCAACTTTGTCACAAATTTCACAAGGAGATAATAATAATTATTTAAATGTTTATATATATTAATAGTTGATATCATCTTTTATTTATTCCTAAAAATAAAATTATATAGATGATTTAAAAAGTAGTTAAAAACATTCTTTATCCTCTTCACATTTATTTATGGGGGAATCTCAAATATGTCTTCCTTTCTTTAATGAATGCTCTTTTTATATGGTTTTCAAACCCACTGTAATTCTCCTGAAGTCATCCAGCCTGTGTGTAGTATTGTTTCTATGTTGGTTGTATTGGCAATTATTATGGCATTTAATTATTATGGTATTTTAGTGTCCTTCACTACTCAAGAATGAGAATGATTACTACTACCTGTTTATAATTAATGCACAATGAATCAAACACATAATCCAACAAATCAAATGTTTTTAAACACTGCCAAAGTATTTCAAACTTTTAATCAAATAATCTTCAGTATTTCAAATGAAGAACATGAGCTAAAATGCCATTCTCCTAAATGTTCAAAAAACTTAAGTAACACAACAAGCACACAAATGAGCGGGATACTAATTAAAACAGTATCTCTCAATGTAGCATGATTTAAATATGAATGTAATTAAATTCTTCATTCCAAGTTCAGCTCTTTAGCCAAAAAAGGTGAGAAAAATTTCCATCTCAACTCTGTCGAGATTTAAATAATACCAGAGCTTTATAGCCAGTATACAGTTCTAAGTAACTTGTAGGATGATTTGACCACAATCAGTAACTATTGGAGTAGCTCAACCAGGTCACAGTTTGCCAGCCACACTAATGGGTCATATATGCCCCAGGTTTCACACCTAGGGTCCCGTACCCTCACAGTTAAATTTCTTGAAATCTAGTGTATTGTGTGCTCATTGGGCATCCTTAACTTTTGTTCTTGGTCAATTTTACTTTGATTTGATCAAAACTTTTAAATGCAAGTCTGTATAACAGCCTCTTTTTATAATTTATGTAGTAACCTCTTACTCTCACTACTTCTATTGAGTTAATTGAATTAAAAATCATCTAATTTTGATCACAACTCACATAATTTTTAATAGAAGTCCTTCTTTTTTTTTAAGATTTTATTTATTTATTTGAGACAGAGAGAATGAGAGAGAGAGAGCACATGAGAGGGGGGAGGGTCAGAGGGAGAAGCAGGCTCCCTGCCGAGCAGGGAGCCCGATGCTGGACTCGATCCAGGGACTCCAGGATCATGACCTGAGCCGAAAGCAGTCGCTTAACCAACTGAGCCACCCAGGCGCCCAGTATAAGTCCTTCTATCAATACAGTTTCTTATTTAATTCAAAGATCAATCTATAGACATTCTATTGATAGTTTCTTTACATTTATTATTGTTTTAAGATTTTATTTATTTACTTGAGAGAGAGAGAAGAGAACACCAATGGGGGAGAGGGTCAGATGGAGAGGGAGAAGCAGACTCCCTGCTGAGTAGGGAGCCTGAATGGGGGCTTGATCCCAGGACCTGAGATCATGACCTGAGCCGAAGGCAGACACCTACCTGACTGAGCCACCCATGTGCCCCAAGGCTACTTTAACTTTAAAAAATGGATAACTGTGCTTTTCTGTTAAGTTTGCACTTTATATTTCTCCAATTTTATTATTTCCACTCTTATTCTCAGTGACAGATACCTTCACCGCACATTTTTTTCCCTTAGATTCAAACTCTATAATTCAAAATCACAGAATTTTTAGCATTAGATATATATATTGTTCCACAAATCCCATTTTATGGATAAGAAAATGGTCTGAGAAATTTAGTGATATGGTTGAAATCATGCTGTAATAGTTAAACCAGGACCAAAAGGTCAACTCTCTTAACTCCCATTAGAAGAGTTTTTGAGGTTCCAGTCCAAGATGACAACACAGGAGGCTCTTGAACTCACCTCCTCCCACAGACACATCAAATGAATAACCACACATGGAGTAATTCCCTCTGAAAGAAATTCAGAAACCAGCTCAGTGACTCCTACATATCAGGCAAATGAAAAAATACCAACATCAAAATGGGTAGGAAAGGCTGAGAGACATGTTCATCATAAACCCTACCCCAGCATAGCTCCATACAATCGGTAGGGAACTCAAAACTCTCTGCTTCCCCCTGTGAAGTAAAGGGGTTCTGGCTCCCTAACTTTTAAGACTTCATTCTGAGAGACAGGCACCCAAAACATCTAGCTCTGAAAGCCAATTATTTGCCTTGCATCCATGAGGTCCACAAAGCTATAATAAACTAAGAAACAGTTCTTAATGAGCTTGATTGAATTCGCCATGGCTATCCCCTCAGAGCTCAGCATAAAGGCAACAAGCTAAAAACCCAGTTTTTCCTTGAAGAAGGCCTATTTGCTTAAGAAAGTTTAAAGAGGTTGCAATATTTATGATTAATATACAGAAGTAAATTGTATTCATACACTCAGGATAGTCAGGTTTTTTTAAAATTCATAGAAAGTAGATATGTGGTAGTATCTCATTGTGGTTTTAATTTGCATTCCCCTAAATACTACTGATGTTGAGACTATTTAAATATGCTTGTAGCCTCTAGGATAACTTCTCTGGTAAATTGTCTGTGCAGATTCTTGGGATATTTTTAGTTAAAATGATTGTTTTCTCATTATGAAGTTTACAGATAAAAAAAAATTATTCATGACTAGCCTCAAACTAGAAGCAAGCCAGATGTTTGTTAAAATAAAGGGATAAATGAACCCTGGTATACTCACACAATGGAATTTTACTCAGCAGTAAAAAGGGAGAAACTGCTGATTCAGGCAACAACATGGATGAATCTTAAATGCATTGAAATGAGGGAAAGCAGCCAAATCCAAATGCTACCTGATGTATGACTCCATTCAAATGACAATCTAGAAAAGGCAACAGAAAGAACAGAAAACAGGTCAGCTGTTGCTAGATGTTGCAAATTGAAAGAGGGAATAAGAGAAGGACAGTATTGGGGTGCCTGGGTGGCTCAGTCGTTAAGCGTCTGCCTTCGGCTCAGGTCATGATCCCAGGGTCCTGGGATCGGGCCCCGCGTCGGGCTCCCTGCTCGGCGGGAAGCCTGCTTCTCCCTCTCCCACTCCCCCTGCTTGTATTCCCTCTCTCGCTGTGTCTCTCTCTGTCAAAAAATAAATAAAATCTTTAAAAAAAAAAATAAAAAAATAAAAAAAAAGAGAAGGACAGTATTAGGGGATGCAGGGGGCAATAGAACAATTCTGTATGTGTATTGTAGTGGTAGAGAGAGCACTGTATGTATTATTCATCATAATCCTTATAGCTTAATACTTTTTTTTTTTCTATAGCTTAAAGAGTGAGTTTTCCTGCATGCAAAACCCTCCCCCCCCAAAAAAATCAGTCAGTAAGTCTGGAGAAGTAAGATGAAATGAAGAATATGCTGTTCAATTGATACAGAGTGGAAAAAAACTAAGGAGACTAAAACAAAATGCAAGTTGTTGCCCTAAATTGGATAGCCAGTAGAACAACTGAGGAAATCCAAGAAAGTCTGTAGTTTAGTTAATAGTACTATACTGATGTTAATTCCTTAGTTTTGATATTTGTACCATGGTTATAAAGTATGTTAATACTAGGGGAAACTGGGTGAAAAGCATATTGGAACTCTGTACTGTCTCTATATCTCTTCTGAAAGTAAGATTATTTCAAAATAAAACATTAAAATACTTAACTTTTTTGATAAAGTTTGATTCTAGAAAATCTTCCCCCAATTATATAAATTATTTTTCAACAAACATTTGTTTTGTTACAGCCATGAGGCAGTGTGCAGAATCTACACTTCCATAAATGTATTTAATTATTTGGAAATAGCCACAAAATATTGGAAAAGGATTCTTTTACTTTTATCAGCTGTGAATTATGGTTTTAGAAAAAAGGTAATTTAAGAGGTTTTCATAATGTTTAAAATATTTTCTATGATTTTTCATACAAATTTATAAGCATATATTTCAGATAACATAATGCATGCAACTCACTCTTATTGAAGCATTAACTATCTAATTTTAGTTTTGCAATCATCACATTTATTCCTCCTCATGTATATATTCTTGACATGAATTTGCTTTGTGAGAAGAAATGTAGTTGGTTCAGATGACTTCTGCTAATTTGCAAAACCAGCCCTAATTATGTGCACTGTATCAGAGGCTGAATATTTCATCTTGAAAGATGAAGTTTTTCCTCCAACTTAATAGACAAGCGAGAATGTTTCCATATGAAAACCAACAAGTTTTATGAGGAATAGAAGTTGTGTGTAGGAACAATTTATCTCTTTACCAAGCTGAAGGAGAGTCAACAAATTTATTGTCCTAGTCTTAACATGATTGACAATTATGGCAGTATCATTAAATACTTCTCTTAAATTCATGTGTGATGCTGTGACAAATGCTTTCTCTATATGCTAAAATGAATTATTTTCCATCACTTCTTTTAACATTTGAATTTTAAACTTCTGTTTTTTCAGTACAGGTTAAATAAAAATGGTTCAAAAGAGAAAGGAGAAAATAAAGAAAAAAAACAGGTCACAATGTAAATTCGAATTCAAAATTGTGGATAATTATTAATAACAATATTAATAACTGACATTACTTTTTACCAAACATTAAGTTGCTAGTCAGTATTCTACACAAATTATCTCAATCATACTTCATAACGACCATCTCAGGTAGGTTCCATAATTATGTTCATCCTACAAATTGGAAATTTAAAGCATAAGATATTACATAATTTGCCAAAGGGTACATAGATGAAGAAAGCAGAACTTCAGTTCTGAGCCAGGGATTTATGTTCTCACATACTGTATTATAATTTCCTCTTTATACTAAAGAACTGTCAGCTACTAGAATCAGTTGGTGAATTACTAAGAAAAAAAGTATAATGATGTGCACAGAAAGTGACACTATTTTATTCTGTTATTATAATTGTTATAATACACACATGATAGTTAACACGATGTATTATAATAATAAGTCTGAAAATATGTGCTCATCACCTATGCTGTATTTCAGGTAACACTAGAAGTTTACATACCATCTTTGGAAAATAGGTTTGTAGGCACTGGGGAGCAAAAGAAATCTTTGAGCATGATGCAATTGGATTAAAGTTTTTTTTTTATTTTTTTAAAGATTTTATTTATTTATTTGACAGAGAGAGACACAGCGAGAGCAGAAACACAAGCAGGGGGAGTGGGAGAGGGAGAAGCAGGCTTCCCCGCGGAGCAGGGAGCCCGATGCGGGGCTCGATCCCAGGACCCTGGGATCATGACCCGAGCCGAAGGCAGATGCTTAACGACTGAGCCACCCAGGCGCCCCTGCATTAAAGTTTCATTTTGTGGAAAATGAATTGATGGTATTTTACAGGAGGATTAAAAGGGAGAAAGAGTAGAAAATGACTGACCAGTTAGTAAGCCAATGAAGGATTCCAACATGGACTGACGAAAGGCAGAAGACAGAATGACAAGGTTGAATGAATGCAGAGGACATGGATAATGAAGGATGTACATAACTCTGGACTGAAGTGTGAGGGGAGAGGGCAGGGAAATTATGATGCCCAGAATGATGCTGAAATACCAAGCCTAGTATAGAGCCCATTTGAGAGATCCAGGCTTATATGATGAAACATTTGGTGACTGGCAGAGATGCTGTGCATCAGAAAGAAAGCGGGTAATAATGTAGTCCTGAGATAGTGATTTGGTAGCTCTTCACACCAAGGTCAAACTGTATTAAAAAAAAAAATTGAGAGTTGTTAAAAACAAGTCTTTATCTAAGACTATTGCAATAAAGGAGACAGATTGAATTTGCCTCTTAATACAGCAAAGATAGCTGGGGATTTACAGCCAGAGGTCAGTGGATAGAAAATTAGGACAGAAAATTAGGAAAATTCCTCCTCCTAATTAAAGACCTTCCCTTACTCCTCAAAAGTCTTTTTATTGATATCTAATATCACTGATTAGATATCAATGAGAAAAGGATTCCCACTAAACTGGCATAACATGACTCTTGCCAAAGGCAGGCCAAGGACTTAGATATCAAGGGTAGGGGATGAAGAACTTGATCAGATACCAAGAATAGGGGATTCTTCCTAAATTTACTTACCAGGATTCTTTCCTAAGCTGTCCCCAACAGCCTAACAAGGTTTGGTCAAGAAAAGAATCTATCAATATTTGAAGCCTTTGGAATGAGTGAGTCTGCTAAGGGAGATCATGTGCAGGCAAAAATAAAGAAATTAAGAAATTGAAATAAAGGAATATAGATAAGAAATGTAATGATTACGTACATTACTAAAAAAACGTAGGCATAAAATATTAAGTTTGAGGGTAAAACGACGAACTGAGATAGAGTTGCGAATACTAAAGGAAAAATAAGGGAATGATCAGTAGTACAAATTAATGAATAAGGATTAGAACATCCCAATAAAATCCTGAAGAAATCAAGAAAGCCCAATTCAGTCTGAGTTCTTGGAACTTTTAGAGACATAAATGATTGTTTTAACAAATGCTATATTGAGAAACCAATCTGTGTATATCTCAATGACAGATACTAGACAATAAAATTTCTAATCCTGATACTGTTATATCAAGGCCCTGGGAAATCTCTTATATTTTCTCTTTCCTTCTACTGTCCTTCTTACATCCTCAATTGTAGACGTATTTTCTATTTTTATGCTGTTTTCTCGCCAGGATTATTATAGTTTCCTACTCTCACCCATATTCTCTCAGTGAGCTCCTACTCATCCTTTGAAACTCAAGTCAAACATTAGGGGTTTTTTGGGTGACAATTGTCTTGTTAGTCTTTTCCACTTTGCCACCTAAACAACTGCATATGACATTGCTCACATTTCAATTTTTATATTTTTATTTTTTGACTTTCCTGATTGTCCTACTGCTGTGAATTTTTCAAGGACTCAGGAACATACTTGTCTTCCACAATAAATAGAGAAGACAGAGGTTGGATCAAAGCAGATACTCAGTGAGTATTTCTTGAATAAATAATATTGAAGAGCAAAGTATGAAACAAAGGATGATGGGCATGCCCTTTGCCTCAGTAATGGCCATTCTGGGAGAAAGAAAAGCTGACTGTCTATGTTTTTCATAGAAGCATAAAACTTCCTTAAACCATCAAGTTCCTGGACAAATAGTAAAGGCTGGGTAATAGTAAAGTTGCTGGGTAATAGTAAAGGCTAAGGGAATGAGAACTTAGAACACATTAACCATTAAACAATGAATTCCAATTATCCACAGATCACTAAATTTCATTTGCAGATGTTAACTTATTCACATCATACACTAAGCCATATCTCTTCTCACACAGATAGGTCATATTTAGAATAATTTATTCAGAATTGACAACTCAAGTAATAAGATATTTGGAGAAAGTGTACATCTTTTGGATATATGTATGCAAAAACTGCCTTACAATACAAAGGCTTTGGAGCATTTTGAAATTTAAATTTTAGATTTATAGTGACTTTATTTTATGGTTCAATATTTACTAACAAGTTTCAATTTATTATGAAAAAAGAAGATTCATCCAAAAGTGACCAAGAGTGATTCAGACATTGTGTTATAGGAGGTAATGAAGATTCCGTCTTCCCTGGCTCCTGAATATAAACATCAAATATAGGTAAAGCATGCCTGGTTTGCTGTATCATCATATTACCTAGAAATTTTACTCTCTGAAGACATTGAAAATTTTATCAGAGATGATTTGAAAATTGATTACCCAGGTTGGATTTAATCTATTTATTTTCATTAAATTGTGTATAGGTACACAAATTGTAAATTATACATTTGTAGCAGTAATATTATCCGGCAATCTCTTCTCACTATAGTCAAACCCTGAACTGAGAATGACTCCTTTTCCCTCTGTCACATACTTGCTTCTCACTGAGCATCTGCTACACTATTAAACCTCATGAAATCATTGAGCAACACCTCCCCTCTATGGACTGCATATTTCCTAAACAAAGAGGTTTTGCATGTTTTGTACACTTCTATATCCCCAGTTTATAGATCATCACCCTGTCAATGCTAGCTTCTCAACAGATATCCTACCAATAAATATTTATTAAATACTTTCTATCTTACATTTGTTTATGGTTCATCAGTTTAGATTGACTTTCTGTGTATCAGTATTGATAACATAATGATAAAGAATTCCCATTCCTCTCAAATTATTCAATGGGAAGTATTTAAAATAATATGTCATGAACCTATTGCTGTATTTCTCTTCCTTTTACCAGTGTAGATACTGATGAAAATTCAGGAACTGTCTTGGGTGATGTTCAAGTGAGAACAAGTTCTAACAAATCTCTGCAGATGCCTTCCCCGGGATCTTCGTGAGAGAGACATTTTATGTATCACCCAGCTCTAGCTGGAAGGCAAAAAGTCCTAAAGACCTTCCCTTACTCCTCAGAAGTCTTTTTATTAGAGTGTTTTCCTCTGCCTCACTATCGAAATTCACTTCCACCTATTTTTGCTGCTATAGAACAGTTAAGAGCTGTGAATCTCAGGTTTGCTAGGGTTTTGATACTGAACTGGGTCACACTTCTTACTTTTCTGAGCATAATATCCTACCTCTTCAGAATACTCTTATCTTAGTAAGTCTCAACATGTCCATCTGCAAGTGCTTCTTTGTCTTGGCCTCTTGTTTTTCTCTTTCTCTCTCTCTCTCTCTTTTTTTATTCCCCAGTGCTGGATAATCTCCTGCAAGTCAGAGGTATCACTTTGAATCCAAAATCTAAGTTCTCTTGCCTTAGGACAGCATTAGCAGCTTTCGTTTACAATACTGGAAACAAACATTGCTTCATTACCAATGAGACTACCATCTCATCTTTCTCTGGTTTTGGTGGGAAAGGATAGCTAGTCCAAGCCAAGAGAAGGGCTCATGTATCTGGAGAAGGCATACGTGGAACACTCCAGGAAAAAGTGAGCTTCCCTGAGACAAGGGTATAATGTTAGCTTGTAGGGTGCAGTGTTTGCAATTGCGACGGAGACTACTCGCACGTAGCTCTGCTATTATTATTTGTGCGGGAGGGGAGGATACATGTAGGAGGCGGGATTCCTACCTGTGTGCGGAAGTCAAGTAAGACTGGCTATAATGACTAGAAACCCTGAATAAATTTCCCCGTACCCTAGCTGGGCAGGAAATAAATCATCCACTTCCCTCAAATCACCTTCAAACATCTAAACATTGACCTACACGAACTGAAATTGGAGAGCAGTTCCCAAACCTTTGAGACTGCTTACTCTTTCTGGAGCTGGTGCAACCCCAAGAAAAAGTAAAATTGTCACTAGTACCCCTTCTGTTTCCCAAATGTCTGCAACTGCATTATCTGCTACTCTGACAATTACAAGCGTAGTGTTGGATCTGTTTAATTTAGGAAAATGTGGCATTCTTGCTAAATGATTTGGGGCACTTTCATATCTTTCACACTCACTTTTGGGGGGAGGCTTCTATTAACTTGCAAATTGTCATGTTTCACTTTTAATTATGTTATCTATTTTTTTATTTGTTTGACATCATCTTTGTTTTATATGTTCACACGCTTTTATAAACTTGTAGAAATACTCTTTACCAACCCACATTGTCACCAGGCTCCTGGTCAGACATTAGCATAACTCAATTACTAACACGTAGGCATGCTAATCTTTAAGACGAAGGTCTGTTCTAATATTGTAATAATATTTTACCATAATCTCTTATGTTAATTTGATTCTGAATTATGACTTAACTGCTATTAAAATTTGGATTATAGCAGATTCCAATTTGGGAGTGTTACCTACTTCTTCACATCTCTCTGCCTCACTGAGTTGTATCTCTTTGCCCTCGAGAGTCCACCTTACAACTCATTGAGGCAACCCTGAGAAAGCCCCGTTACTTGTCTGAAGAAGAAAGTAAGGAATCAAAAGAGAGAAAGGAGACATACTGGAAATGGCAGGGATGGTGTCCATATACAGAATTTTATCAAATATCAGGGAAAGAAACTATATCTAATAAGCTTTGAAGCACAATAGCTATTCAAACAGGGAGACCCATATTTTCTTACAGTTTAATGGAGTTGAGAAGCTTGAGTTATGACAAAAGATAGGGACAGTCTTTCAAAATGATTGTTGTATGAAGACCAATCACGTGTCAAGTGGATCAGAAATAACTGTGTGGATCCACTGAATCAAAACTCTGTGTGGTGTGTGTGTGTGTGTGTGTGTGCACGCATGCACTGAAATAGATTTGATGCATAAAAACCTTCACCAGGAAAAATATGAAATCCTGAAAAAAATAAAGTACTGGTAAAAATATCTGAAGGAATTAAAATAGAAGAAGGAAATTAATAGAAAAATACTGAAATCCAAAAAGAGTAATGTACCAATGTGAGATGCCTAGTACATTTGACAAATGTGCTGTGGTTATATAAGATGATAGTATTAGAGGAAAACGTAACAGTATTAAAGGTATACAGGAACTCTACTATCTTTGCAACTTTTCTATAAATCTAAATTTTTCCAAAATAAAAAAATTTAAAAAATAAAATGTAGACATATATAAGGTGAAGAGCAGAAAGTGAAAATATTTTTACAAAAATAGGATAGGAAAAAATCTGAAAATCTTCCAAAAATTATAAGAATATTTGATGAGAAAGCAATAGGAAGCAGGTGCCACCTCCAGGTCCTTTTGTGATGTTTCTTTGGTTTCTGTCAGTTACAAGGCCAACCGGATGGCATGGGTTACGTTATATGGTTTATTGTGGAAGTGACAGGAAGAGAGAGGGGAGTGAGTAGGTTTCACTCAGCGTTCTTAGAGAGCTGTTCTGTAAGTGCTGTCCGTGAGAGATGGAAAGGGTGGGAGGAAGCCTGGGTGGCTCAGTCGTTAAGCGTCTGCCTTCGGCTCAGGTCATGATCCCAGGGTCCTGGGATCGAGCCCCGCGTCGGGCTCCTTGCTCAGCGGGGAGCCTGCTTCTCCCTCTGCCTCTACAGCTCCTCCTGCTTGTGCTCTCTCGCTCTCTCTCTGACAAATCAATAAATAAACTCTTAAACAAAAGAAAAAGGAAAGAAACAGTGGGAGCTACCCTTCAAATGCAAAGGGAGATAGATATAAGCTCTGCTGGCAATATCTATTTTCTAAAGCCCCGTGAAGACCCAGGAGAACCGGGCCTGTGCCCCTGCTGTGTGTGTGTGTCCCACATTCCCAGCATTCCGGAGGATGTGTGTCCTTGCCTCTAGCCATCTGTGGCCTTTGCTCAACTATGTCAGTATATTAGGATATAAGTTAGCCCAACCAAATTTTCCTCAGTAGATGGCTGGTTACATAAAGTGCATTCTATATAATAACGCGCTAAAAGCAAAGATGCAAGTTGATATCTATCAACATGGAGAAATCACAGCATTTGGTCTCAACATTTTACTAAGTGAAAAATATAGACTACAAAAGACTAGTATAATGTATGTGTCTATCTATCTATCTAAAAAACCTTGGAAGGATTTACTCTATAATGTTAATAGCTCTTATCTCCAGATAAATGGTGAGTTTGAACTTTCATTGTTTTAGTATCGCACAAGTTTTTACAAAGGACATATTACTTCAGTAATCAAGAAAGAGTCAACTATTTCTCTAACAAAAAAAATGACTTATATTTACTTCTCTTTTTGTCAGAGAGCAGTTTTGAGTTCCAAAATTACAGGGCACTCATGAGCTTTTCTAACCATGTCTAGACACAGGGGAGAGTATACATGAGGGCCCCTGCTTGTGAATTACTTACATGAAGAGATAACAGACACAGTGCTTATTATGCAAAAGAATATAAGAGATAATGTGAAGAGCTATTGCCGTAGAGAGGGCACATGTGGGTCATTGAGAACCTCTCGAGATGACATTGAGAACCAAAGTCTATTATATTTAGGCAGGGACTTTATCGGATTGTGCTGTGGTTCAGGAAAATGGAGGAAGTCTCTGTGCTACCCCGCACTGACAAATCTACATTGATGACACCAACCACACTGAGAAGAATGGAACACTGGACTTAGTGCTGAGGAAGATTTACTACCATAAATACTACTCAACTCATGTGCCCATAGGCCCCCTTTACTCTCTAGATGTTGGGGTCCCACAATCCTCACTTCTATGGCAAGTAGTGGGATCCGAGCTCTAGAGAGAAGTTGAGCAGCTGAGGGAAGCCCTATTATAACTTCCTTAATTTTTTTTTTCTTACTGGAAGCTTCTCAAACTCAAAAAAATCTAAAGTAGACTTATTTCCTTTACTGTACATAAGCAGCCATCCGCACAAAATGCTACACATAAGCCTTCCTGCTCGGCCAATAGCTATTCTTCCTAAAACAATACCAGTGAGGTTGCCAACAAGCACAAATTTAGGCAAGGTTTCTCTCGGACTCTTGGTTGACTTATAAGAAAATAAATAAAACTGGTAAACACAAATATATTTAAATGTTCAAAACAAACACAAGTAAAGTAAGGCATAGCCAAGGATGTATTATGTCTTTTGTATATGAAGTGTTAAACTTTTTAATAGTGTTCCACACACATGGTGGGAATACAGAAATAACCATTGTCTTGCATCCTGCTATCGGTGCCATGAATGAAAGCTATTTGATAACAGATAACAAAATATATCAAACACATCATATCAAAGTACTCATCCTTTTGACCAGATAATTGCACTTCTGGAAATGTGCCTTCAGAAATGGATCAAAAATAGGAATGTTTAACATGCAAAATGTTTTGTTTCTTTTGGTAAAAAAAAATAAAATCATCTTCACATCTATCAATACGGGGATGGCTGTGTAATTATTGTTGTTAGCAATAACTAATACTAGTGTTATTATTAATCTTGAATAAAAATTGGCCGGTAGTTTCTTATATTTATATAAAAGTGTAAAGAACCAAAAATAGCCAAGACAATACCAAGGAAGAAAAAAATTTAGGGAACTTAACCAACAGTTATCAAAACTTATTTTAAAATATAGTAATAAAGACAGTATGACTTAGCACAAGCACTAATAAACAGACCAATAGAATAGAATAAAAGTCCAAAAACAGACCCATGTATATCCACCAAAGGGCATTGACAAATGCGGCTCTGCGGTGAAGTAAGAGAACAGTCTGTTGAATAAATGTGTCGAGTCAGCTGGCTAACCATATGTAACTGAATGAATCCTAAATCCTGCCTTCTACCATACAAAAACATATATTCCAAATGAAGTAGAATTCTAAATGAGAGAGACAAAAATTAAAGGAGTAAAATAAAATATCTTCATGACCCCTGTGTAGACAAAGATTTTTCAAAAGGCACTAAGCATAAGAGAAAAAATTATAAATTGAACTAGATCCGACTTCATAAATTATTTTATTCAGGTACCTCAATAAAAGAATAAAAAGACAAGGCACATGATGGGATCAGATACTTATAATACATATAACAAGTGACCAGTATCAATAAGAAATGTCTAATTATCACTAATTAGCTTTCCATGCAGAAAGGTTTCTTGCAAACATAGTGAATGTTCCTAAACCTGCTGGACTATTCACAGGAAGTGTGGCAAGCACCAACCACACAAAGTGACAGAATATAAGAAAGGCAAAGATTCTATTTATGCCCAGGGAAAGTGGCATTATGACAGGAAGCAGAGTGGCTTTCGTGGGCAGACTAAGCTGATCTTTTGGAAAAAGGCTAAAATATGAAGAAGATTGGGCTGAGGCTTGAATGTGTTGAGCCCAACTAGGAAGAAATAAGAAGAGAATGGGTGAAATGATCCAGTTCTAAGCTTCATAGACCGTTATATTATGAAGGCAATAAAATCTTGAAGTTATGTTCACTTCAAAATAAATAAACAAATATCAATAATTAAAGGGAAAAATGGTTAAAGACTTAAATGCACATTTTGTAAAAGAGGAAAATCAAATGTTTAACTTATAAAAACTGCCTCATCATTACTCAAAAGAGAAATGCACATTAAAATCACAAAACACTACCACACACCTACCAGAAGAGTTACAATTTTTAGTCAGTATTTTTGATAATCATGTGGAGCAACTAGAATTATCATATAATTCTTTTGGTTTCCAGTTTTACTAGTATGATTAACAAGTAACAAACATAAATATTTAAAGTGTACAACATGAGGGTTTTCTATATGTATACAATGTGAAATGACTGTCACAATCAAGCTAGTTAACATATCCACTGGTAATCAACATTCTGCTTTCTATTACTGTTTTAGATTTCGATATTTTTAGAGTTTGACCTTTTTTAGACTCCACATATAAGTGATATCATGCAGTATTTTTCTTTCTGTGTCTGGCTTATTTCACTTAGCATATCTTCTAGGTTCATCCATGTTGTTACAAGTCTGAATCTAAAAATACTTGAAAAAAATCATTCACCACAGTCAAGTAGGATGGAAGGGTGTTTCAATATTCACAAATCAGTCAATGTGATACATCACATTAACAAGAGAAAGGGTAAAAACCATATGATCATTTCAATAGATACAGGAAAAGCATTTGACAAAGTACAACATCCATTCATTCTTTTTTTTTAAAGATTTTATTTATTTGAGAGAGAGAGAGTATGTGTGAGCACAAGTGGGGTGAGGGGCAGGGGAAGAAGTAGGCTGCCCACTGAGCAGGGAGCCCGATGCAGGACTCGATATTGGGATTCTGGGATCATGACCCGAGCCAAAGGCAGACACTTAATCAACTGAGCCACCCAGGTGCCCCACATCCATTCATTCTAATGGATGGACTAATCAAAATAAAAAGCTTCTGCACAGCAAAGGAAAAAAATCAACAAAACTAAAAGATAGCCTACTGAATGGGAGAAGATATTTGGAAATTACCTGTCTGATAAAGGGTTAGTATCTAAAATATATTGAGAACTTATATAACTCAACATTAAAACAACAAATAATCCAAACTAAATGGACAGAACACATGAACAGAAATTTTTCCAAGGAAGATACGCAGATGGCCAACAGACACATGAAAAGATCCTCAACATCACTCATCATGGAAATGCAAATCAAAACCACATTGATATATCATCTCACACCTGTCATAATGGCTAAAATCAAAAACACATGAAACAACAAGTGTTGGCAAGGATGTGGAGAACATGGAACCTTCATGCTGTGTTGGTGGGAGTGCAAATTGGTACAGTCACTGTGGACAACAGTATGGAGGTTCTTCAAAAAATTAAAAGTAGAATTACCATATGATCCAGCAATTCCACTTCTGGGTATTTACACAAAGAACACAAAAACACTAATTCAAAAAATATGTACACCCCTATGTTTACTGCAGCATTATTTACAATAGCCAAATTATGGAAACAGCCCGTGTCCATTGATAGATGAATGGATGAAGAAGAGGTGGTATATATACACAATAAAATATTACTAGCTATAAAAAAAATGAAATCTTGTCATTTGCAACAACAAAGATGGAATCTAGAGGTATAATGTTAAGTGAGGTAAGTCAGTCAGAGAAAGACAAATACCATATGATTTCACTCAAATGTGGAATTTAAGAAACAAAACAAATGAACAAAGGAAAAACAAGACAAATCAAGAAACAACCTTTTTTTTAAAAAGATTTTATTTACCTGGGCACCTGGGTGGCTCAGTTGGCTAAGCGACTGCCTTTGGTTCAGGTCATGATCCCGGAGTCGTGGGATTGAGTCCCACATCAGGCTCCCAGCTCAGCAGGGAGCCTGCTTCTCCCTCTGACCCTCTCCCCTCTCATGCTGTTTTTCTCTCTCTCTCTTTCACTCAAATAAATAAAATCTTTAAAAAAAAAGATTTTATTTACTTATTTGACAGAGAGAGAGACAGCAAGAGAGGGAACACAAGCAGGGGGGGTGGAAGAGGGAGAAGCAGGCTCCCTACCGAGTAGGGAGCCCGATGCAGGGCTCGATCCCAGGACTCTGGGATCATGACCTGAGCCGAAGGCAGACGCTTAACCAACTGAGCCATCCAGGCATCCCTTGGAACAGACTTTTAACTACGGAGAGCCAACTGATGGTTCTCAGAGGGGAGGTGGGAAATAGGTGAAGGGGATTAAAGAGTACACTTACCATGATGAGCACCGAATAATGTATAGAATTGTTGAATCATTATATTGTACACCTGAAACTAATAACACTGTATGTTAACTATACTGAAATTAAAAGTATAAAAAAGGTAAGAGAAATCATCCCGTGTGTATTATATGATTTTTCTTTTTCCTTAAAAATACAACCATACTTCATTTTATTGCTCACTGCTTTATTGTATTTCACAGATACTGTGTTTCTTACAAATTGAAGGTTTGTGGCAACCATGTTTTGAGTAAATCCATTGGTGACAGTTTTCCAATAGCGTTTGCTCACTTCATGTCTCTGTTCACATTTTGGTAATTCTTGCAATATTTCAAACATCATCATCATCATCATTATTATTTATTATTATTATTATATTTGTCCTGGTGATCAGTGATTACAGCTTGCTGAAAGCTCAGATAATGGTTAGCATTTTTTGTAATAAAGCATTTTAATTAAGGTATGTCTCTATTTTTAGACATAATTCTACCGCACATTTAACAGACTACAATATAGTGCTAAAATGTATATGCACTGGAAAAAGAAAAAAATCCATTGGACTCACTTTATTACAATATTCATTTTATTCCTGTGGTCTGCAGTATTTATGACGTAGGCCGGTAGTACAAGATATGGGGTACCCTACGGAAAGGCCTCCTCAATGTTTCCTAAGATTAATAAGGATTCAAATTTTCTTTTGCTTATATGGGAAATCTGCAAAAAAAACCCCAAATGCTAAGTTCCCAGAAAGACTACTGGGCATTCTCATTTTCTAACTTTTTCTACCTCCCCACAGATCCTAAGAATATAGCTTTTTTTTTTCTTTTTTTCTCTTAAATCTATTGCTATTTATATTTCCCCCTCAGAAAAGTTTATAGAGTGAGGCATAGTTTCTCTTAGTACGCCTCTACTTTTATAGCCTTAAAATAAATTTCTATTTGAAATTTCGATTTGAAATTTATTTTGTTAGTCACTATAGAAAAACAGGGGTTAAAAATTACAAACGTAGGTAAGTTATAAAGGTTTCTATTTTTTAAAAAAAAAGATTTTATTTATTTGAAAGAGAGAGAATGAGAGAGAGAGCATGAGATGGGGGAGGGTCAGAGGGAGAAGCAGACTCCCTGCTGAGGAGGATCATGACCTGAGCTGAAGGCAGTTGCTTAGCCAACTGAGCCACCCAGGTGCCCCAGTTTCTATGTTCTTATATTATCTGAAACCTTCCTTAGGGTGTTATCCTCGACTTCCTTGATTGGTGGTATGTGTGGGCTTCACTGGCTTTTCACTCTTTACTTTCATTAATGAGATCACCATTCTCCAACAAGTGCAAGCTGCAAAGTGAGGTCTGGAGGAAGAGAGAGAAAGAGACAAGGCAGCAGCCAGGCAACAGACATGCAAGTCAGGGAGCCATCCTGGGTTGGGGGTGGATTCTCCAGCCCTAGTAGCTTAACCATCCTGTATCCATGAGAGAACTGCCCTCCCAAGACCGTTCTCATCTCCTGATCCACAAATTCATGAGGAAAATAAAAGGTTGCTTTAAGCCACTAGGCTGAGGCAGAGATTTTGCACAGAAATAGAAAATGAGAACAAGATGATTACTAATCTTTTGGTACATCAACTTCCTCTACTGTAATATCAATGTGGATAATAATACCTATCTAATAAGGTTATTGCATTCATTACATAAGATTTATAATGCACATACATATCGAGGTGGGAACAGAAAAATCTGGGAGATTTAAAAAATCTGTTATATATATGGACCCTAAGTGTGTGATAATTTTGTTGCTATATAATTAGCATTGTAATGAAAAGAGTGATATCCTTGGTGGTGTGATAATGGATGAAATCATAATATAAACCTATCCACCCTGACATCCTACTGTAATTAACTTTGGAATTTGAGGCATTTCCAGTCTGGTGAACATCATTATGTGTGGTAAGCAATGGCTCTTCTGATTTTTTTTTAAATAATTACAGGATGAAAAGGTGAATCCAACTTGGCTTAGTAATGAAATAAATTTTCAGAATCATCTTAATATTTTTAATTTATAAATTGCCTTAATATTTTTAATTATTTTGTTTTTGCCAGAGCTAAATACCTCTTGAGAGATCTTCCTAATTTGTTTGCTATTTCAAGTCATCCATCCCTAATAACATGAGGGCATTAGAGACATAAACAAGAATTTCATATAAATCAACTACCTAAGGAATTAAATAGCCAGTGGGAAACATAAGACTAAATATAGCCCAAGTAGGAAAACAACTCATTCTGATTGGTAAAGAAAAAAAAGAGTCATTTAAAAAATACTAATAACAGAAACATATTCTTATTAGTGCTTTTTTAACTTTACAGAAATAGTAGTAAAATATGTAATATGTTTATATCCCTTATAAAGCTTTTAAATATCTTACTTCAATTTTGTTTTTCCTACTTGACATATAGATAAAAGAAGAAAAGTGCTTTAAATGGCAGGATTGGTAGGATCAGAACAACAAACTAAGGTCCTTCTGTCCTTTTATTTTACTTTTTTTTTTTTTTGCAAAGGAATCTAGGCAGAGTTAAGTGATTATAATTTAAAATGGGAGAAAATTACATAAGATGTTTAAAAATAAGTAATGTGTAATATTATAGTACCAAAACCAAACTGGAGTTATGAACGTCTTCAGATGGCTATGTCGATTACAACTTAATGTTCAATGTGGTTGGATACAGAATAGTTAACAATGATTCAACAATTTGCAAATTTTTCTATCTACATATTTATCTGAAAATTTTTTTCAATAGTGATACACTGTCTCAATATATTTAAGCCATTTCCTTTCTCCCACACTTAGAACACTCACTTTGTTCCCAGTAGAGATAAGCCAATTAGTCCAGCCAGGCACTGAATCCATACTGAAGGCCAGGATCTATCTATGGTTAATCTCTACATGCAGTCCAGTGGAGAAGGAAGGATGGAAGGAAGGCAGGGAGGGACGGAGGGAGGAAGGGAGGAAGGAAGCAAGCAAGAAAATCTTAGTTTGTCTCTATCCAAAAAAAATGCATAATAGAGAAATGGGGACAGTTAATTAGAAAAAAAAAATGAGAAGAATGTGAGATACCAAGCAATTACTCTAGCAATTCCAACAACTTTACTCTGGGATGTGAAATGACTCTTTTTTAAAAAAATAATTTATTTATTTATTTATTTGAGAGGGAGAGAGAGAGTGAGCATGAGCAGGAGGAGGGGAAGAAGGAGAAGCAGACTCCCCACTGAGCAGGGAGCCCGATGAGGGGCTCAATCCCAGGACATTGAGATCATGATCCGAGCCCAAGGCAGATGCTTAACCGACTGAGCCATCCAGGCGCCCCATGGGATGTGAAATGATTTTTGATTACACACTGATTTTGCTCCCTGGAAGAACTATCCTTTCCACTGTTAACTTGGCCTCTTACAGGTCCTTCTCCATGTAACCTCTTTGGCCATATCTGAAGTATGCTACGGAAGCATGCTTTCCTTGGGAGCCACACAGTCTTCTCAGTTCTTTTCCTGCTTTAGAAAAATTGAGGTTCTAAGGGGGCAAATGAGTCATTCTTTCTTCTTCTGCTAATAATCTATTTCTTATAATTTGTTGCCAATAGCAGTTGATAGCAACTGTTTTAATTTCTAGGGTTGCTATAAAATAATACCACAGATTGATGGTTTAAACAACAGAAATTTATTTTCTCACAGTTCTGGAGGCTAGACGTCAACGATCAAGGTATCAACCAGTCTGACTTCTCCTGAGGCATCTCTGCTCATCTCGGAGATGGCTGCCTTCTCACTGTGTCCCGATATGACCTTTTTTCTGTGCTCCTGCATCTCTGGTATCTCTTTCTCTTCTTATAAGGATACCAGTCATTTAGGGTAGGGCGCCACCCATATGACCCCATTCAACTTTAATTATTGCTTTAAAGTCCCTATATCAAAATATAGTCACATTGGTGATTAGGGCTTCAATATAGCAATTTCAGGAGAACACGATTCAGTCTACAAACAACAACCAACATATACTACTAACTTTCCATTTTCCAACCTCTTTCTCTAGAAATATAATTTTATTGAGTACTTGATCTGGCCTACCAAGGTGCTTCAAGAGAGTTTTACTAAACATTTTGCAGTGTGAAACATGGATTCTCATCTTTCCAGCCTCTTATATTAGGCTCCTAAAAAACTATTGCTAACCTCTAAATTTTTACATTAGACAGCATAAGACCAGTTATGCTTGTGATAACAAATTGACTCTCAAATCACAATAAATTCATATCACAGAGATATATATCAATCATTTATTTTAAATGTTGTTATTTGGGATCCCTCAGGAGAAGGGTAGTGTTCGTAATAGCTATAGTCATTCAAGAATGCAGGCTCATGGAGGACCCACCATTTACAGCCACACAGTATAGAATATGTATCTTCCTCAGATGGCATATCAAGGGAAAACAGATTAACTAAAGAATCATAAGCAAGCTTTATACTACATCACATAAAAGTATGTTGTTATAATTCTCATTCATATCTTATTAGCTAAAAATAGTCATAGGTCTTCACCTAAGGAAAGCGTAAGGTAGCAAATAAAATTGTGCAAGACTGTTCAATCACAGACCTGTACCTCTGAAACAAATAATACATTATATGTTAAAAAAAAAAAAAGAAGATAATAGGAAGGGAAAAATGAAGGGGGGGGAATCGAAGGGGGAGACAAACCATGAGAGACTATGGACTCTGAGAAACAAACTGAGGGTTCTAGAGGGGAGGGGAGTGGGGGGATGGGTTAACCTGGTGATGGGTATTAAAGAGGGCACGTACTGCATGGAGCACTGGGTGTTATATGCAAACAATGAATCATGGAACACTGCATCAAAAACTAATGATGTATGGTGATTAACATAATAAAATAAAATTTAAAAAAATGTTTGGAGAATGTTAATAATAAAATTATTATAGACTTGGAAATCAAAAGAGAGCACTGCATGCCCTTCCGACATCATATTTGGGTACTGTTTAACAAGAACACCTAAGAATTACTTGATTTTCTAGGAGAATTTTTCTCTGACTTTGTTATTTGCTATTTCACTAGAGCTGAGACTCAGTTATGTAATATATTAACTTGTAGAGCTCTCCTCAGAAGAAAAATGACCCTAATAGTTGTGTTATACTGCCCCAGAGGACATTACCCAATGTTGCTATCTAGCCCAGGAATGTTATTCTAACATTCCTTGTTATCAAAATGCCTATAAAAGGCCATTCTCAAAATATTTTTTTGGAACCAACTTTACCATCTTCCTATTTCCACTTCTAATTATGAGTTCAATAAAATAATTTACACATGTTCCATGTTTTATGAGAGTTATGAAACTTTTGCCACCTGACATATCAGAATTTTATGTACAATCAATTGGCCATCCTCTAATATAATAGATACACTATAAGAATAGTGACTCTGTTTTCTAAAATTGCACATCCCTAGATCACACAAGTGTTTTCCGTATAGTACATAGTCAGTAATCTTTGTGGAATGATTTAAGGAAATCATTCTGTAGCTCAGAAAACAAGCCTATAATTTAAGCTTTGCCATATTAATTTTTAGTATAATATAGCATCTAGTAATGCAGACCTAAATTTCAATGACAACTTTAATATATCAAAAGTTGAATTTTTGAAAGTAAAGGTAACGAAAATCAAAGTTATCCATGTTCCATGGGTTAGGCAGACAAATACTCTGTAATAATGTCACATAATAGCATGTATGGACTGTCCCGAAATGCTCTAACATTCATTATTACAATATCTGAGCATTAGCTTAATTAGTTGGTGGCTGTTTTCAAGTTTATTCAATATGTGTTTCTTATATTCCAAGATCAGTTTTTTAAAAAATGATACTATATGCTCTTAAGATTTATGTATTTCATTAAAGTTTATCCAGCTTTTTAAACTGAGTATATCAAATTTATTGTAAAGATAAAGAGTTCCTTATATAGTTGGTCTTGACATGAGGTACTAATTTCTAATCTTATATCAATTCTACAAAATGAATTCTGTAGAACAGTGTTTTACTTGTGCAAACAGGCAACAGCAACTCATTTCTCTAGCTGCCTTAACTTCTCCTGCTACAATAAATCTTTGTGCTCTACAGATGCTCATTTTTCTCTTGCTCTTCTTCATTTATGTCAATATGCTTTCAAATTCATGCCGACCTGTTTAGAGGCTTGTTTTGAGGATGACACATTTCTTCTTTTTGCTGAGAACAGTGTAAGAAGGATTAATATAGTCCCACATTCAAGATTAATGTAGTCACACACCAAAAACTGGCTAGAGGTGCAACTCAGCTTTTTAGTAACCACTTATCATAAAACTTGGGCACCATAATATTCACATAAATATTTCCAAGCAACATAATATCCATGGGAACTCATGAATTTAAAATTTGCTCAGCTATTTCTGTTAAGGAACTGATATTTTGTACTTATCTCCCTGACTTTCCTAATAATCATATTTCATGGTTGACAGAAAATCACCATGTCACTCTATTAGCACACTGATTTTCACTTTCACCTATGGTAACTAGGTAAATGTTTAAGATACTGCCAACCTTACATTATATAATGGATTTTCCATGGATAAGATGAAATTGATTGGAAAGTTCTCAACTATTCAAACATGCTGAACCAGACTATTTTTCTTTTCCAAAAAAATTAAGAGATATCTGACTGAAAATATCTTATAAGCAGTAAATATTAAATTGAATTCAGTCTATAGATGTAGATACATATAAATTTAACTCAACAAATAATTTATTAGAATTTATAGTTTTATAACACTCATTATATGCAAACATTTTACATATTACATGGGGTAAAAATCTGAGGAGCTTTTCATGATATACAACATTGGTCATGATCTAAAGTTTATCTACCTCCTCAGCTTTCTCTCCTGCCATGACCTCATCTCCATCCATGTATCTTGCTGTATTTCTTTTTGGAGTCCCTAAATATGCTATTCTTTGATGTTAAAGACTTTTACATAATACTGCTCTCCAAATTACATGCCCTTCCTCTGTCTTACATCTGATTAATACCTATTTGATTTTCAAGATTCTGAATGCTATCCCATCTGGGAAACTTTTATTCAGTGCCCAGACTAAGTTAGATGCTCTTTCTCTGTGCTCAGTCATCACTGATTACATATCTTCATAATGGGGCTTTGCGTGTCACCTTGTAATCTGTTTGCCTGACTCTCCTACCCCAAGTAGAGTCTGCCATCCTTGAAGTCAGTGGCTGTTTTTAACTCATTTCTTTATTTAATATTTTGGGACTCATATTTTCTATTTGAAATTCTTAAGTAGGAAGCAGATATTTTCAAGGCTCTGTGAAGCACAAGGATCAAAATATTCACCAAACTTAATGACACAGAATAGGAGAAATACATGAAACATTTGCCACCTCATTGGTTTAAAAAGGTTGCCTATATTTGGTAAAGATACAAAGACCATGGAAATGTAGAGTCACTGCTTATAATGAAATTTAAAGGAAGTTTAGTTGGAGGCAGATGACAAGGAAAATCTAGGTGTGAAAGGATATATAATGTATGAAAGGACATGGTCTTAGTTTTGTCCTCGAGCCAGCTTATTCAATATTTAGTTTAGTACTACCTGGCTGATGGTAGGAACCCTCCTTCCATAGCAAAACAATTAGGTGGCAATACAATTAACCATTGCAATCTGAATTTTCTTTTGCTTTCGTATTTGTTGGATAAAGTTAGTTTAGTAAACTAAGTTTACTAGGTTTTCTTGAGATCAGTAATTGTTCTTTGAGAATCAAGGAAATGTTAGTAAACTCCTGCCAAAGTTTAGACATTTAAAAATGCTTACAGAAGGGCGCCTGGGTGGCTCAGTTGGTTAAGCGACTGCCTTCGGCTCAGGTCATGATCCTGGAGTCCCGGGATCGAGTCCCGCATCGGGCTCCCTGCTCGGCAGGGAGCCTGCTTCTCCCTCTGACCCTTCCCCCTCTCATGTGCTCTCTGTCTCTCTCATTCTCTCTGTCTCAAATAAATAAATAAAATCTTTAAAAAAAAAATGCTTACAGAAATATGATTCAATAAACTGATAAATGATTCAGATGATAAATTTTATCCCTAACCTTCAAAGAAGAAACAAGAAACCTACAATGATTTGCCTACCATGAGATGGTTTCTTTCTGGACATTCATACCGTACAAATTGTAGAATCACAGACATAGTGTGAATCCTTTCAGCCTATTTTAATTTGAATATAGTCATATATTGATTTGATAGAAGCAAACCTCCATCACTTTTCATGTATATCATGCTTAGAGATCCCATTAATCTAATCTAAGCACATATTCTCATTTATGCTTCAATTATATAAATTTGACATCAGAATGCTTAAGGAAATATTAAATATGATCTTGTATAAATTAAGATATGCTAGTATATGCTATAGTAACAAACAATCCCTAACTCACATCAGCATATCACATCAAATGTTTATTTCTTCCTCACATAAAGTCCACTAGAGATCTGGTGACTCTCCAAGGTAGCTGTCCTCCATGGAGCCAGTCCAGGACTCCTGCTGGAAGGAAGAAGTGGAGAATCACACCTCCAGGAAGAAAGGGCAGGTATGCAACCCCCCTTCATAGGTCAAGTAAATCACATGGTCACACCTAACTTTGATGATATGAGGTAAATTCAATCCCTGCATGTTTCTGGAAGTGGTGGGCTGCAAAAATGTCTACTATCCATTTTCATATTAAAACTTACTTGCTTGAACATAACTATTTTATTTTTTTTAATGTAGAAATTCAGGGCGCCTGCATGGCTCAGTTGGTTGAGCGGCTGCCTTCAGCTCAGGTCATGATCCTGGAGTCCTGGAATCGAGTCCCACATCGGGCTCCCTGCTCAGCAGGGAGTCTGCTTCTCCCTCTGACCCTCCTCCCTCTCATGCTCTCTGTCTCTCATTCTCTCTCTCACAAATAAAATCTTAAAAAAAAAAAAAGAAATTCAGTAAAAAATACAGCATATAACATACATACAATTTTAAATTCTAACACAAATTCAATCTGACTTTCTAAATTCATAGCTAAAGACTGGGGATAACCTTCCTACTTTGATTATAATAGTTTAAAATTCATATCTTTGTAGTTTCTTTGATTTGAAAGTAAATATTAAATATTAACTTAGTATAATGGCTCTTGAAAGAAGAAAGCAAATTTCATAAGCTTGGCTATTACCTTTACATATATTTAGCCATTCTAACATTTTATAGGTGATGACCTGCTTCTACAATGAAACTACTGTTTTTTGATCATCTGAAGCTAACTAGTTATGTTTCTTACTATAATTCTTTTCAATTTGCAGTATTTTCATTCAGTGTTATTTGGAAAAGGAATCCAACTATTGTAATTTACAGATTTCATATCACCTTCCCCCTATTCCTCCTACACATATTAGCCATTTTGTTGAAATACAAGTTTGTACATCACAGTGGTAGATGAATCACAAGAAAATTCTATTTTTATTCAGCATACTTTCACTTTAACTTGTTATGCAAAAAATATCCTGGAATGATTTCAATATTCCTCCAAAGGAAACTAGGATTTCTGAGTATCAGGACCTTGAGAAGCCTTACAAGTATTGAGTCTCAAATATTTGCCAATATTTACATATTGTTTCCCTGAAAGAACATGGCCAGATTGTTGCAAGTGATGACATACGCCCCACACAGTCAATTCCAAGAGAAAATAGACTGAAATTCTCTCTGCTACTATTCTAGTCATTTTAAATCTTTTGAGATGTCATCATTACATTGACCCTTACAACTGCTCTTCCTTCTCCCATCCCACCTCTGCTAGGGCTTTACTCCCATCACTCTTGATTGATTTTTAATTTGCATCTTTACTTGGCACTGGAGATTCTCCCATCTGACATGTTCAAAAGTGTCTAAATGAATGACTCTTTAACCCTTTAAAGAGTTTTAACCCTTGGGGCACCCGGATGACTCAGTAGGTTGAGTGTCTTGATTTGCCCTCGGGTCCTGATCTTAGGGTCTTGGAATCAAGCCACCCATGCGGGCTCTGTGCACAGCACAGTTGGCTTGAGATTCTTTCCCCTGCCCATCCCTCCCCCTGGCTCCTCCCCCCACCCCGCTCCTCCCTCCCATCCCTCCCTCTGCTCCTCCCCACACTGGCACAAGCTCTTGTATGCATGCGCTCTCTCTTTCTCTCTCGCTCTCTCAAATAAATAAATAAAATCTTTTAAAAAAAAAAGTTTTAAGCCCTTGAGGGCATCACCCTCAAGCAGATGCCCTGGTTCCCCTTCCCTTCCTGACCAGCCTCACCAAGAAGTCTGAGCACTCTGCCTCACCTCCCATGGCTCTGTGCATGAGAGTTTTTCCTTTTCACCACACTCTAATTAATACTTCTTCCTTTTTAAAACCTGCACCACAATCGCTGTCTCTAGGGACACTAAGAACCTCTGAAATGCCAAATGCAATGTCTCTTTCACTGCTTACATCCTAACTGGGGAAACTGACAATTTGGGTCAAGCAATTTAATTTCTAATTTTCACATTTCCATTTCAAGGAAATAACCTCCTAATATTTTCCACAGAGGTTATTCACTCATTGCCAACATATTCTGATTCCCACTGCTAGTCACTATTCACTTTATTCTGCTTTTTGCACATTTTAACTTCTTAAATTTAATTGTCATATCAGGCTTCTTCCTTTGCCAGTAATTTATAGTGCAGATTTATCTTGTTCCACAGATACACATTCTTCTTGATATACAGAGGCCTCATATGTTTATTTTCTTCCTTCACCAATATAATATGCTGCTGCTTAATTATAATCCCTGTCAAGAACTTCAACCTGCTTCTTTTATGTTGGTAGATTTTATTATACTTTTGCCAGATTACAAACTAAAAAGTTCGTTATTTCTTTAAATTTAGTTTCTTCAGTTTGATATTTGGCATTAGATATAGCTAGTGGGAAGCATTCATTTTTATTCCAAAATGACACATTTATCTAGAAACTCCTGCCAAAAATCAAAGCATTATGATATAAATATATTTAAGCTATCTACACATATATGAGAAATTCCAGTGTTTCTCTACGTTCCTCAAATGTGCTGTCCAGTTACCTTCAAGTATCCTTTAACTCTCTGTGCACCAGCAAGCCATCTCAAGACTCCTGGTTCCATGACTGCTTCAAGGTTTACATGTGTAAATAAGTAAAATGTGCATCTAAGATATTAACTTATGTTTATTTATCTTTTTCAATTCCCTAGGAATATATTTTTTTTCTAATTCCTTGTCAGCTCTCAAGCTGGTAACAGTTTCAAGGTGTTACCTGACTTTATGGCACACCAAAGAATTAGACTGCATTCTTTCTAGCTGTTGTCTTCAAAAGCACCAAGTTTTTATCATTCACTAGGAAGATTTTGTTTATTTATTTATTTTAAGATTTTTATTTATTTATTTGAGAGAGACACACAGAGAGAGAGAGAGAGAGATCACGAGTCGGGGGAGGAGCAGAGGCAGAAGGAGAAGCTGACTTCCCACTGAGCAGAGGCTCAAGCCCAGGACCCTGAGATCATGACCTGAGCCAAAGCCTGAGGCTTAACTTGCTGAGCCACCCAGGCACCTGCATTAGGAAGGTTTTAAAGAAATAAAGGATGGACAAAAGCAGTTATAGACACAGAAGAATATCTTGGCAGAAGCAAGAAAAGTCTTCCTATATTTTCTTTTTTTTTTTTTTAAAGATTTTATTTATTTATTTGAGAGAGAGAGAACACATGAGAGGGGATAGGGTCAGAGGATGAAGCAGACTCCCTGCCGAGCAGGGAGCCCGATGCAGGACTCGATCCAGGGACTCCAGGATCATGACCTGAGCCGAAGGCAGTCGCTTAACCAACTGAGCCACCCAGGCGCCCCTTCTATTTTCATTCTATTGATGATAAGCTAGAAAAAGATTTCTCAGACAGAAACACAAGGGTAGAGATGTTTGGGGGTACATTAGTGTCATGGCTAGGCAACCAGACTGGCCAGCAGCATTGGGAAAAAGCAGATCCCGAAGACAAAGCTAAGTTGGGTGGCAAAGGAATCCCTGTAAAATCATTGTACAGCACCAGATTTCAGATCTGAATGTGCCAAAAGACTGGGTCAACAACTAACAATAACATATAATTTGACAGACGATCACACTGGTCCCCAATTCCACTTTATTCCATTCCCCCAAACTTGACATGACCCAGAACAATGAGTCCTCCAAACAATAAAGGATTTCTATTATATTTGAAGTAGAAAGGATAGAGGTAGAAATTATGTTTAATCATAACGAATGAAGAAATCATCCACATTTGAGTTTGTGGATGGAGATTATATATGCCATACTCATTTCCTTGAAAATATGACTTTTAAAAAAATCACTTTACCGCCATTATTTACAAAATGAGTAACTACCTTAGTTGTCATTTAGGCAAATTGTACAAATTCAACAACAAACTCTTGACTCCATTTTACGTCAGTTGAAATTGAAATTGTAAATGTGTGCCTATGAGCGTATGTGGTACCTATGCATATGTGTACAGTCTCACTGTACGCTCAAGATCGCGATATGAGGGACATATGAATGGTCTCCTAATGCATATGCTGTAACCAAATCTCAGGGATTCTAAATGGTTTATACACAAGTAACTTGGAGAGGCCGGATTCAACCCCGGCTCTAAAACAACACGCTCCATATGTTTTGTTAAGTCTATAGCAGCACAGATACTTGAAATAATTTATTAATTTAGTGAAACGAAAAGAAGTCAAGGTCGCTGAGGAAAAGTCAGCAGGCTTGTCCACTGCCTGACAGCAACAGCTCCTAGAGGCAGCTAGGCCTTCCGCCCTTGGAGGGCAACATGAAGTCTGCATTTCCCATGAGCTGTGTGTGAGTGCACGCCACTGGGCAGCTGATACTGCCAGGACTGGTGTGCAGCTAACACCCAGACTGCCCACCTCCTCCGCTTGAAAGGGCACTCTCATTCATGCCCTGAAAAAAGAAGAAAGGGGCAAGGGGACAACATCCCCCTCCTACAATACAATCCACGTCCCTGCACAGATAGAACAATGAAAAGTAAACGAGAGTACACTGTGACAAGTTACATGTGGGGGTTCCCAACAGCACCAAGAAACAGAGACTAAGGGCATTTCCTTAAGGCCTAAGTCTAAACTCCCTAGCTCTACACATAGGTATGTAGCATTATTTAGATTTCCTTTGGAAAATATTTCATTTTGTAGAGGATTACTTTTGACAGTTTTTTTTTTAATGTTTCAACTAATTATATTGGTAAGGGAAAAATACATCATTAATAAGAATTCATGTCATAAATTCTTTCAGCCATAGTATTTTAATTATTAATATATTACAGCTGAAAAAATTGTTAAGCTAGGACACTAGTGGCCAGGAAATCATGATGACAATTAAAATGCTTGGATAATTGCAATACATACATACATAAACAACACACACACGCATACACACACACAACATTTGGAACTGAAAAAAACCAAAACTGTCCCTAACCCAGTTACCTATTAAAAGCAGAGGGCATGGGGCGCCTGGGTGGCTCAGTTGGTTAAGCGACTGCCTTCGGCTCAGGTCATGATCCTGGAGTCCCTGGATCGAGTCCCGCATCGGGCTCCCTGCTCGGCGGGGAGTCTGCTTCTCCCTCTGACCCTCCCCCCTCTCATGTGCTCTCTCTCTCATTCTCTCTGTCAAATAAATAAATAAAATCTTAAAAAAAAAAAAAAGCAGAGGGCATGTCAAGGCCAGTTGTAGGAATAAGTAGCTCATCTGCCTTTTTGGTGGAGTTAAGAAGCTGTTTTGAATGTGTGAAAATTGGTGGCCTTCAAATATACTTAGGCTGGTAAAGTGACAATAGATAAAAGGACAGATACAAAGCAATAGAAAAAAAGAGGGCACGTTTCCTCATATGTTATGCAATACAATTCTTTTTCAGTATTATATTCCTAAAAATTAAAATATTAGAAATGAATATGATGACTTACAAATCTCTTCTCTAATAAACATTCAATTTTTTAAAATTTTTAAAAGATTTTACTTATTTATTTGACAGAGAGAGAGAGCACAAGTAGGCAGAGCAGCAGGCAGAGGGGGAGGGAGAAGCAGACTCCCCGCTGAGCAGGGAGCCTGATGCGGAGCTCGATCCCAGGACCCTGGGATCATTACCTGAACCAACAGCAGCCGCTTAACCGACTGAGTCACCCAGGCACCCCTATAAACATTTAATTTTAAAACAGATGTAGATTTACAGAAAGATTTACTATCTACTCCTCACCTAGTTTACCTTATTGTTACCAGCTTACATTACCAAGGAGCAGTCACAACTAACCGACACTGGCGCATTATTAACTAAATTCTAGGCTTGTTATTTCATTTAAAGTTTGTCCATGAATGTCCTTTTTCTATGCCAGGATCCTTTAGAGGGAGCCACATTGCATTTAGTCATGGTTTAGCCCCTTCTGGTCTGTAAAAGTTTCACAGTCTTGGTTGGAACTGGAGGGTATTATGCTGAGTGAAATAAGTCAATCAGAGAAAGACAAGTATCATATGGTTTCACTCGTATGTCGAATATAGGAAACAGCGCAATGTATCATAGGGGAAGGGTGGGAAAACTGAATGGGAAGTCATCAGAGAGGGAGAAAAACCATGAGAGACTCTTAACTATAGGAAACAACCTGAGGGTTGCTGGAGGGGTGGTGGGGGTGGGTAACTGGGTGATGGGCACTAAGGAGGGCACGTGATGTAATGAGCACTGGGTATTATATGCAATTGATAAATTTTTGAACTCTGCATCTGAAATTAATGATGTACTATATGTTGGCTAATTGAATTTAAATTAAAAAAAAAGTTTCAGTCTTTCCTTCTGTTTCATGACCTTGAAAGTTTTGAGGAATACTACTCATGTAGTTTGTAGAATGTTCTTTGATTCCAGTCTGTATGATGTTGCCCTTATAGTTACACTGGGCTTTTGTGTTTGGGGAGGCATCATACAGATGAAGTGCCTTTCTGATCACATCGTATCAGGGACATATAATATCAACATGACTTATCACTATTGATGTAAACCTTGGTCACCTAGCCCAGGCAGTGTTTGGCAGGTTCCTCTACTATGAAGTTATCGGCAGCTCCTACTATATCCTCACACTCCCTGGACCTTTGCATATTCTAGTCTTTGGAACAAAGTCATCGCAAACATCCCATGCCAGTGGAGTGTTAGTATATGTGTGTTTGGGAGGCGGGATTTAGCTCCACTGCCTAATCCACTGTAGGAAAATTGCCAACATAAATTATTTGGAGTACTTCTATATGGAAGATTTATCTCTTCTCTATTTATTTATTCATTTATGTATTTATATCAGCATGGATTTATAGATGTTTATTTTATTCTTTGTGTTGTAATCCAGTTCATTATAAATGTTATTACAAATAAATGTTATTTATTGTGTTGCTCAAATTGTTTCAGCTTTGCCCACTGGTAGCTCTTTCAGTTTTACTCTTATGCTCCTTTCACATGCCCCTGCATTTTTGTTTTTCAAACATGTCCTTATTTTCTGTCACTACAAGGTACTCCACAACCTCATCTTATATTTTCCCTTTCAGTCCCTAAATCCAACTAATCATCCAAGAAGTCTTGATTCATTTTATTAGAGAATGGTATTTTAAACCAAGTTCTGGTCATAGGCTGTTCTCATTGCTGATGGGATGTCTAATCCTTTTTCTTAGCCTCATCAATTTATTTAATCAATTTAGTTGATTTTTTATATAGGATAGTAAAATATTCTTTTAATCTGAAGCTGTAAATGGCAGAAAGATAATTAATTTGTATTAGAGACCCTGAAAGTGAGACCATTTTGTGCAGTGGTCTAAATCCTATTTAATTAAGTTATCATTTCAACTATAACTTGTGTGAAGTCCTCCCCCTCAAAAATATTGGACTGAAAATCAGAGTATGTGAGTTCAAGTCCCAGATCCCATGTTCTTGAAGGCTATGTCATTTCAGCAACCAAAGAGTTATAAAGAGAATTAGAGTTTACATGGCTGAATCTCTCCAGTTTATAAAGAGTTAAGTGTATTTTTTGTGTGGGCATGAGAAATTGCATGACAAACCCATGGTCATGGGCCAAGTTTGTACAGAAATAAGACCAGATTCACGTCTTAGGGGTTCTCATTTAGTTTACTTTTCACAAAGCAACACAGCACCTACATCCCCTTTTCTCATGTTACAGATGATGCTAACTCTACTGCTTACCTCTTAAGGTTGTTTTAAGAAAAAAATTGAATGAATTTGTGAAAATGCAATATTCAAATACAAGATAATGCCTCTTTTTACCCTAAAACATTTGTTCTATACATCCAAGATGAATGCAATAATTAAAATATATGGAATTACGTGAGTTCGAGTCCCAGATCCCATGTTCTTGAAGGCTACGTCATTTCAGCAACCAAAGAGTTATAGAGAGAATTAGAGTTTATATGGCTGAATCTCTCCAGTTTATAAAGAGTTAGGTGTATTTTTTGTAGATAGTAAATCTTTCTGTAACATGCATATTTCGAACTACCAACAAGTCCTTGAATAAGGTGTGATTATCTTCATTTTACAAATATGTAAACTTCAAAACAGAGTTTAATTAACTTGTGTAGAATCATTCCTCTGGTAAGAAAAGACCAAACGCAGATTTTTGCCCCACTTCAAAACTTTCATTATTTCCATTACTTCAAGGTGCCCATTTCCCTTCTTTAGGATACATGGTTTGGAAAGGGTTTAATGGACGTAGTCTTTCTACTTTCAATAAACCCACATCTTACTTTTCATCGCTTATTCATCATATATTGCTCTGTATTATATTTACTTATGAGCAATTTCATCTTGCCCCGTCAGTTATCTGCTCCTACAGGGCATTTATTTGTTACATTGAGGACATGCAAAGTGATCGTTGAATTAATCAATGTTCTTCCCTATGGAAAGAAAGGAAGTGAGTAAAAATAAAATGAAATGAAATAAAATAAAATCTCACGCTGACTTCTTTTTTGCTTAGTTGTCATTGAAAAAGTAGGAAATTTCTGATTTAGTGGATCCTTTGGCAAAGAAAGTTTGGATCACTTAAATGCTAATATAATTTTTAAAATGAACTCTGTTACTACTATGCATATCACTTGAATCAGTTAGGATATTCTGGCTAAAGATAACTGAAAATGAATTAAGAGTTTGGGAAAATGACACTAGCAGAAACCACAGAGTTGGGCAGTGTCTGGCTCTTCAATATATCAGCGATGCCTTCGAGAATCTAGGCTCTAGCCTGTTTTGTCTGTTCCATCTCTGCCTTGAATTCCATTCCCGGGTTTGTCACGTAATGTTTGAAAGATCAGTGCCTCAGATTCAGGCTTTCGAACCTCTTCCAGGATAATATTCAAAACTGAAAGGATGGTAGAAGGACAAAGGGTTGTCTCCTTATATAGATTTCTTTTTTCTTCTTTTTTAAATCAGGAAGAAGAATCTCTCCAAAAGTCTCTCAGTTGTGTTCCTCTTACATCTTAGTGGTAAAAACTGGGTTACACGCCTGCACCTGAAACAATTACTCTTCAGAGGAACTATGATTAACAATTCACACTCAAAGTTGGGCATACTGCGATTCAAACAAAAACAGGATCATGATAATGAGGAAGAAGGGGTCCTTGTGGTGGGATAGAGAGCAAACAGTGCTTGTCACAAGTACTTTCAGGCTATAAATCACATCTTCTATTGTCAAAGGACAGCAGCTAAGAACGAGAAGCAAAGAGATAAGCTAGAGAACTAATCTGACCGTAGAAGCGAGCAGAGGTCTAAATTCCAGTACTTTGGGGTATTGTCCAGTGTGCCCAGGATGCCAGGGTGGTAGGAATATCTAATTTTACAGCAAGATTAAGTTTATTGGGTATTAGGATAGAGCCAAGGGAAATCTAGAATTTAGCCAGCAGCTGGGCCAAAGGTTAAAAAATGGGTCTGCTAAAAAAAAGAGGGATATTTAAACCTGGCCATCTGTCAGGGCTCTACTCAAGAGGACTGGAACCCATGTCCTGAATAAGTGACAACTAAATCTGAGAAAAATTCCTAGACACACACTGAGGCTTGGGACAAGGTACTGTAACAGCTCGGCTGCCAGAAGGTGTGAAGTCAGAGACACTCTGGGTTTTAAGGCAGATAACTTGCAAACCACTGGCTTACTCCACTAATAAAGATGGGTTTCCTTAAAAAAAAAAAAAAAGAAAGAAAAAGTTTGGTTTTCATTTTCTCAGGCATTGTATGGGGTTGAGCTGCTAAGCTAAATGCCTTTATCACTTGTGGCAACACAAAGCCAGCCTCAGGAGTGACAACACATCTTATAAAATGGTTATTTTTGATTGGTGCTAATGAGTATCAGACACTTTACACATATATGAGCTTATTTAATCTGTCAAACAATTTGGGAGGTAGCTTTTATTATCTTTATTCTTCAATTGGAGAAAATGAGACCCAGAACATAAATATTCCCAAGGTCAAACTGGAAGCAATGAGGCCAAGACATGATCCTTGTTCTGCTGAAGTCCAAAGCCTGTGCAATAAAGCAGACACCATATGTCTCATATTTACGGCTTGTCAAGCCCTGATTTACACACAGGAGTTGCAGTTTTTTATTCTACTAGGACTTCATGGGATCTGTTAATCAATCTGGTGGTTTATAAAGCAGACAGACCATGTGTTAGAGGACTGTAGAAAGCTGTCTATTCAGCTGCTGCATGGTAAGGGCTAGCAAGCAGTCAACCTCACCCCATTTAGATTTTTTCTCTCCGAAGAGCATCTCAAAAACATGAAAGTTTTACAAATGGGTGTGAGGGGGAAAAAGAGCAGACCTGAACTGTCACTTTGAATGGCATTCAGAATTGTTCACTGGAGCCCAAAATGAAACTCGGGTGTCTCATTTAATGAAGGACCTGCAATATCATATTTAATCAACACTTTTTAAGCAGATGGTTACATTGCTAAGCAGAAAAAGGAAGCATGTCTTAATTTATGGATATCTGTCAGCACAGCAAAATATGCCTAAAATGTTAAATTGTTTTCTACATAAATTTTATGAATTTGAAATAGTCCCTGGGTACTAGTCTTATACTCCAAATTTGAGACACACACCACAGACAGGAAAAAAATTAAAAACAAAACAAAACAAAACAAAAAAAACTTAGAGAAAAGATGATCTCAGCTAAAGGTAGAATGGCAAGTTTTGCAAAGCAGCATTTTAAACATGAATTTGTGAATTTCTCTGCCAGAAATTCAAATCAGCTGTCCCATTTCATAACCATGTCTCAACTTTTGTTTTCAGAGAAACATGTCAAATTTTGAAGAATGGAATGATATAAAGAAATTGTAACTACACAAGGAATACTAAATTATTAATACATATGTGAAATATTTTTATTACAGTTCTAATTATCTGTAAATTACTAAGCATAAGAAAATTAATTGAAAGAATAAAGAATACCCTAATAGAAAACATTCATTATTTTCAAGAAGTTTGATATTTGCTATCCAAACATCTCATCAAAGGAGAATTTTTAGAAATTGTTTATAATCCCTGGAAATAAAAGCACACAAGAAGTAATAGTGTAAGAGTTTCTTAAACTTGTTTTACCTAGGATTTTTAGAGGTAAGCAGCTTCTTCTCTTGACTTTGAAATGAAAAGCCAATAGTAATCAGAATAAGAACTACACATTATGTGCTTTCTATGTGCCAGGTATTTTTTGAAAGGAGATGATGGATTTCCTAAATTTATGACATTAGTTCAGTAATAACAGAGATGATGTTAGTTACATATGATCACAAAAGCTAGCTACTACTTTTTCTTCTAAGCATCATAAACAGAGTTTCTCTAGTAATTCTAATAATATCCTTACCAGTATTACTATCAATTACTATCAACTGCAATTAGTAGAGAGTGTGATTCAAAACCTTCTGGTTCCAAAGCCTGTGTTTTACTCTAGTAAAGCCATTAGGACACTTACATCACCTAATTTGGAGATAAACTACTCAAATTCTAGGGTTTGAGAACTAGGTGAGAGACGAACTTAAAGTGGTCTAAACCTGATACATGTTCATGAAGAGTCAATTTTGCTGGAGTATGTGAGGAGTTTTACACATTGAGACAAATGAAATAAAATGCAAAAGTTTTATGGATTTATGGGCCAAAACAGAACCTTTAAGACAACAAAATGTGTGCTCTAACCCCTACACACACTGTAACAAATGTAACAAATTAACATTTTGCAATAACCAGACTATTTTTAGTAGCGTGCAAAATGTTCAGGGAATGGTGATTAAAAGCCTTTGCCCCAAAACATCTAACCCCCCTGGCATCCTCATAGGGCCTAAAATCTCCCTGCTAAGTCACTTTTTTTTAGGGCAGTGATAATTATTAAAATTCAACTTAGCAAAAACAGTACTTTAGATCAAATTGTATTTAGAACTACAGATTCAAAATACAGTGAATGTAACAGCACCCCAAGATTAGGTCTGGGGACTTCTTTTTCCTACATTCACTCACTCACTCATTTGATGATCTGACCCAGTCTCCAAGTGAAATATGAGCAATGTGCTGATGATCCCCAGATTGGTATCCTTAGCTCAGATTTCTACCCTTAGCTATAGACTCACTGCCAATGCCTAATTCTACTTAGAAGCCTACAGATAGCTCTAAATAAACATGTACACCATTGATTTCCCAACTTTTCCCCTCTATCCACCGATTTTCTTCTCTCCTACTGTCTCTCCGTCTCACCTTTTAAAAACGTAAACTCAGTAGCTCAGACCAAAGCTCCCTGGAAATGGAGGGTTGGATTTAACTTTCTCTCCCTCCCTATTTGTTTCACACACATACACACACACCACATACCACCCTTATATGTACATTCTGTTTCTACTTCTAATTAATCAGGATGTTACGGACTTCATCTTCGAGATTATATATATATATATATATATATATAATCTCCAGAACCTGGCCACTTCTCACGATTTCTACCATCTTCTGTCAACTAGATTAATACACGAGTCTCCTACTGGTGTCCTTGCTCCTGCTCTTAACTATTGGAGTCTATTTCCAACAGTGCAGCCAAAGCAATTTTTTTTTCAAGCATAAATCAGATTTTGTTGATCTGTTCAAATTCTTTCAATTGCTCTCCATTTCACTAGAATCAGGAGACAAACTTTCCAGGTGGGTGGATCCTCTTGTGTATTTGCTATCCCAACCTTGGAATCAGCCATTCATGCAAGAAGTGCTAGTTCTTTTTATTAGAAAGCAAAATTGGAATGCAGATTGTGTTTATTGCCACGGCGCTGTCATTGCTGCTAGGCTCTCTTAACAGACAGGGCTAGAAATTACATGTGTATATAATAACCCATGTTTATACATGGGTACACTTGAATCCTGGAGAATGACAGAGAAATTAGTGAGTTTATAGCAGCAAGAGATATAGGCACAGGCAAGGTTGATGTTTATTTATAATAGGCCTGGGAAACCTGGGGTATTAAATAGATTTCTCATATCTGAATGCAAAGAGTGGTGTCTAAGTGGGAAGAAGCCCATAACAATCTGGGATATACCCTTTTAACAAATACTAACCTTAAGAAAACTGACTGATTATGCTAACTTGGGAATACTGCTCAAAATGTAGGAAGCATACCATGGCTAACCCTTAATACAGTGAACTCTTATTTTTCAAATTCACCATGTGAAATCAATTTACCATCTGCATATTTTCACAAAGTATTAATGGGAACAATGCCTGGCAAGAGCAGACACTCAATGCATATTTCTTTGATGAATGAATGAATAAGTGAATGGCCAATTTTTATTGTATTCCAGGAGTTCATTAAAATATAAAATACTGACAAGGTCCATGAAAGGAGTATTCCTGAAGTCTAAGACAGTCTTTTTTTTTCTATTTTCTTTTTTTATGACAGCCTTTTATAATTGCCTTCCCATAAATGTAAAACAAAAACAATACAAATTTCATTAGAAAAAGAAAATATGAAAAAATATGACAAGACTCAAAAGAATGGGCAACAGTCTTTGATCAATAGGACTCAGAAACAACTATGCTAAGGATGCTTAATTCTATATACCTTTAGATCTTGATGTACATTAACTGTAAGGTAATTTGGTATGTTCAAAATACATTTATTGAGTATCTCTTGGTGTGCCTGGCTTCAAGTCAGCTGATGGCAAAGGAGACTATACATACACAATCAAATAAGAAAACCATCCCTTACTAGAAGTGACCCAGAGTCACATGACATGTCCCATCCTCACTACCTTCTAATAAAAGTGTTACTAAAATGCTCTGTTGAGGAAGCCACAGCCACTTCCTATATTGTATTAGTTTTCAATCACCTCTTTAAAAAATTAACACAAACTTAGTGGTTTAAAAAGAAACAAATTCATTATGTTAGAGTTCTGTAGATAAAAAATCCAGATATAGTGTGGCACAGCTGAGCCTTTGGCTTAGAGTTTTACAAGGCTGAAATCAAGGGCTGGAAAAGCTTCCACTTTTCTGGAGGCTCTGGTGATAAATCCCATTCTAAGCTCATTCAGATAGTTGGCAGAATTCGTTTCCTAGAGGTCGTCAGGCTGTGCTCCCTGTTACTGGCTGTCAGCAGTGGTCATTCAGCTTCCAGATGCTGGCTCCACTCCTTGATCGATGCCCTCCCCCGACCTGTCTCTCCATCTTCAAAATTAGCACTGGCAAGTCTAGTTTTTCTCAAGTTTCACATCCAACTTCTCCTTGGCCTCATCTCTCATCACCCTCACTCTTCCAACACATCTTTCACACTACTCTCCTTTTAAGGGCTTGTGTAATTGGGCCCTCCCACATAATTCAGGATAATCAGGATAATAATGTAGGATAAACTTATTTTTAAGGTCAATGAATAATCACAACTCCATTTGCAAAGTATCTTTGTGGAAGTGCCTAGATTAGTGTTTGATGGAATAGCCAGTGGATGAGAACGTGGGTGGGGGAGGGAGCTGGGGGGAGGAGAATCATAAATCTGCCTACTAAATATTACAAATGATCACATTCCAGAATCAGAGATCATTGCCCCAGCATCAGCAGCATCATTAGCATCAGCACCTGACACAAAAAGCAGCAAATCTACAGAGTGGTCAGCAACCTAAGACTTTTCATCTATCATCTGGTAATATAAGTGTAGTTAATCATCACCCATATTTTATCCCTCCCAAAAGTGTTTAACTTGAATCTTAGTGTGAGGAAACAATCAAGCATGCTGATATAGAGGGCATTCTGAAAAACAACTGGCTTGAACTCATTAAAATTCAGTATCATGGAAGAAAATAAAAACGGTTTGCCATTCATCTAAATTAAAGGACACTAAAGAGACAAATGTTGATTAGAATATTCTTCTCTCTGTTCTATTATGATACATTATGTGGAGGTGGGACAGATTGTCTTTTTGGTTCATAGATCTCTGAATCAAGAGACTTATAACCAGAAAAGATATCCATGTGAACAGGAGGGAAGGGGGATACCACCTTTTCATAGTAAGAAAAAAGGCAAAATGATGACCTCCATTTTTAGAAAACAAGATTAATTTGGGAAGAATGCCTAACAATTGAATTGAATATTGAGATATAACACTTTATATTTGTTAAACTCATATATAAAGCTAGTGAAAATCATAAAGTCTTTAAATACTACAAATACAGGCAATATTGAAACAATTATTTACCTTACCAAAGAGACTAACCAAATGAACCAAAAAGATTAACTGATTCACAGAGATTAACTCCTGTGCATATAATCCTAAACCCTATGCTACTTTCCTTATGGTATAATTTAAGGCTGGTCATCATTATGTCATAGATACGATTTTTCATGTATAAACATAAACTGACACCTGATGTCACTTATTTTAGTGGCACTAAAAAAACAAACAACACTAACTCTTCAAATATCTGAAACTGAAGTCCCCCCATGCCCGCCCCATGGAACATTTATTGAGGTCTATAATTTGGCAGCTGAAAGCTAATGACCAGACAGGGAAATAGGTCTCCCAAATTGATACTGAAAAGATATTTGCCAGCCTCCCTGGTAGACCAGAATAAATGTTCTAATGATGCTATTTGCATATTTTTCTTAAAATTTTATTTTTAAATATTTATTATAAGATGGTATAGGCTGTCTTTATCATTTTTTTCCCTTAACATTGGCCCAAGATTTTAATAGAGGTTGAAGTTCATCAAAACATGTCGTGTTACAGACTTCCAGGGAAGATGATGGAGCAGAAGGACCCTAAGTTCCCCTCCTCCCATGGATACACCTAGATAACAGCCACATCAGTGTAAATAACCCAGAAAATGACCTGAAGACTGGAAGAACAAACTTTCTGTAGCTAAATGTAGAGAAGAGGAGACATCAAAAAGGGTAGGAAGGGCAGAGACAAGGTGAGGAGCTAAGCGAACCTGCTGGACTGTCTGTGGGAGGGAAAGACCCTATGGGCACAGAGAGGGGAGAAAAAGCGAGTATCACACCAGGGAGGGTGAGAGGAAACTCACGTTGCCCTTAATGATACAGCACAACATACAGCCCTGTAGATGAAAAGTGCAGAAGCAGCAGTTTGAAAAACTCCTGGGGTATATGGGATGGAGATTTGTTTACTAATCTCAGAGCATGTGCTAAAGATGCAGGGATCATTCGAAGATTTCTCTAAGACCAAAGGAGCTGGCAGGCATCATTTCCTTCCACCAGCCTGAAGCCTAGACACATGGGGATGCCAACAGGAACCAACACAGGAACAACGCTGGCTACCTATCTTGCTAGTAGTGTGCTCCACCCTTGTGTTCTCCTGTGGACACACCGCCTCCAGCAAGGCCTCAGCTCCAGGTCCCTCCTACAGAAGGCCAGTTAAAAGCCTGCTAACACCACAGGTTGCCCCCACCATGTCCTTCAGTGGTTCGCCCCTCCCCCCCAAAAACTGGCCTGTCTCAGTCTCCAGCAGCTACAGGACTCCTCCCACAGATGTGGAACTTGCTAGTACTGTACACTCTACCTCTGTGTTTGCCTGTAGTTTGGTGATACAACATCTCTGACAAATACCTGGTCTGACTCAACATAAGCCCAAATCAGCCCCAGACTGCCCAGCAACAATCCAGGGACCAAACCCTGCCCACAACAGGGAAAGCGATCAATTTCAAATGACGGGACTGAAAACAAAACAGCTTAGCTACACAGCAGGGTGCATGCAACACACATAGGAGACAATCCTCAAGTGCCAGGGTCTGATGAACAAAAGACATTGCACTGCAGGGCACAACAGGACCTCTTCTTCATAAGACCACTATTTTTAATAGCAGAAGACATGGCTGACTTCCCTAACACATAGAAACAGACACAGAGAGTTAGAAAAAAATGAGGAGACAGAGGGATGTGTCCCAGATGAAAAATAGGACAAAATCACAGCAAGAGACCTAAGCAAAACAGAAATAAGTTATATGCCTGATAGAGAAATTAAAGTAATGGTCATAAAGATACTCACTGGACTTGAGAAAAGGGTGGAGGACCACAGTGAAACCCTTAACTAAGACATGGAAAACATAAAAAAGAACCAATCAGAGGTGAAGAACTCAATAATGAAATTAAAAATACACAAAATGGAATAAATGGTAGACTACAGGAAGTAGAAGAACAGATCAGTGAGCTGGAAGACAGAGTAATGGAAAACAATTAAGCTGAACAGGAGAGATAAAAATAATAATATTAATAAATGAAAACAGATTTAGGGAACGCAGTGACACCATCAAGCATAATAAAAATCACATTACGGGGACACCTGGGTGGCTCAGTTGGTTAAGCATCAGACTCCTGATTTCAGTTCAGGTCATGATCTCAGGGTTGTGAGATCGAGCCCTGCATTGGGCTGTGCTGGGTGTGGAACCTGCTTTAGATTCTCTCTCCCTTTCTTTCTGCCCCTCCCCACCCAGGTCATATACTCTAGGTCTTAAAAAAAAAAAATCGTCACATTATAGGATCTCAGGAGGAGTGGTGATGGACAAGAAGGCAGAAAATTTATTTGAAAAAATAATAGCTGAAAACTTCTCTAATCTGGGGAAGGAAACAGAAATCTGGATCCAGGAGGCACAGACAAACCCCACAAAATCAACTCAAAGGAGTTCCACACCAAGATACACAGTAATTAAAATGGTCAAAGTAGTGATAAGGAGAGAATTTTAAAAGCAGCAAAAGAAAGAAAACAGTTACATACAAAGGGATGCTGATTTTTCAGCAGCAACTTTGCAGGCCAGAATGGAGTGGCATGATATATTCAAGGTGTTGAAAGATAAAACCTGAATGTTCTATCCAGCAAGGCTACCATTCAGAATAGAAGGAGAGGTAAAGAGTTTCCCAGACAAACAAAAGTTAAAGGAATTCATGACCACTAAACCAGCTCTACGAAAAATGTTAAAGGGGACTCTTTGAGTGGAAAAAAAAGGTCCCTAAGTAGGAACAAGAAAAGTAGGAAACACAAAAGCAGTAAAAATAAGCATATCTATAAAAATCAGTCAAGGGATTCACAAAATAAAAGGATGTAGACTATGACACCATATACCTAGAACTTTGAGGGGTGGGGAAAGGAGTAAAGAATGGATTCAAACTTAAGTGACCATCAACTTAATATAGCCTGCTATATACAGAAGATGTTATATACAAACCTAACGGTAACCACAAATAAAAAACCAGTAATACATATGCAAAAAAATAGAGTGAAAGGAATGCAAGTATGTCACTAAACAGCCAACAAATTGTGACAGAAAAGAGCAAAAGAAAGGAACATAGAAGAACTATGAAAACAACAGTAAAACAAGTAACAAAATGGTAATAAGTACATACCTATCAATAACTGCTTTGAATGTAAGTGGACTAAACATTTCAGTCAAAAGACATAGGGTGACAAAATGTATTAAAAAGGAAGACTCATCTATATGCTGCCTATAAGAGGCTCATTTCAGACCTAAAGTCACATGCAGATCGAAAGTGAAAGGATGGAAAAACACTTTACCATGCAAATGGAAGTGAAAAGAAAGCCAGGGTAGCAATACTTAACAATGAACAAAATAGACTTTAAAACAGACTGAAACAAGAGATAAAGAAGGACACTGTATAATCATAAAGGAAACAACCCAACAAGAAGATATAACAATTGTAAATGTTTATGTACCCAACACGGGAGCACCCAAATACATAAAGCAGCTAACAACAAACATAAAGGATGTAATTGATAGTAATAGGATAATAGTGGGAGACTTTAAACCCCTTTTACATCAATGGGTAGATCCTCCAAACAGAAAATCAACAAGGAAACAGTGGCTTTGAATGACACATTGGTCCAGATGAATCTAACAAATATATTTAAGACATTCCAACCCAAAACAACAGAAGACACATTCCTCAAGTGAGCATGGGACCTTCTCTAGTATAGATCACATATTAGGCCACAAAACAAGACCCAACAAATTCAAAAAGACCGAAGTCATACCATGCATTTTCTCCAACCACAACACTATGAAACTAGAAAGCAACCACAGGAAAAATCTGGAAAGAGCACAAATACATGGAAGTTAAAAACATATTACTAAACAATGAATGGGTCAACCAAGAAATCAAAGAGGAAATCAAAAAGTACATGGAGACAGATGAAAATGAAAACGTAATCATTTAAAATCTTTGGGATGCAGCAAACAAAGTTTTAAGAGGGACATCTATAGCAATACAGGCCCACTTCCAGAAGCAAGAAAAATCTCAAACAAATTAACCTTACACCTAAGGGAATTAGAAAAAGAAGAACAAACAAAACCCCAAACCAGAAGAAGAAAGGAGATAATATAGAGAAGAAATAAACAAACTAAACTAAAAAAAAAAAAAAAAACAAAGAAACCAGGAGCTCTACTTTGAAAAGATTAAAAAAAATTGATAAACCTTTAGCCAAACTCATCAAGGGGGGGAAAAGGAGAGAGAATGAGAGAGGGGGGAGAGACAGAGAATTCAAATAAAAGCAGAAATGAAAAAGGAGAAATAACCGATATCACAGAAATACAAAGGAATAAAAGGAAATATTATGAAAAATTATATGCCAACAAATTGGACAACCTAGAAGAAATGGATAAATTCCTAGAAACATATAACCTTTCAAAAATGAATCATGAATGGAAAATATGAACAAATTATGAACAATGAAATTGAATCAGTAATCAAAACCTCCCAGGCTACCCACCTCTCCTCTGGCAACCACCAGTTTGTTCTCTGTCTTTAAGTGCAATTGTTGTGATGAGCACCAGGTGTATGTAACTGTTGAATCACCAGATTGTACACCCAAAACTAATATTACACTCTACATTAACTATATTGAATTTAAATAAAAACTAAAAAAAATGTAAAAAATTAAAAAAAAAAAACGCCCAGCAAACTAAGTCCAGTTTCAGTTTATTGAGCCATGCGTCTGCTTTGAAAAGAAAGTGGCTATTTGAAAAAGAAATTTATTTTTTGACACAAAAGTAGTTAAAAGCCATAAGTCAGATAAATACTGAATGACTGTCATCACTGCTTTACTAAAAATCTTCTTATTAATGTTACTAATTGCTTGCTAATTACTATAGCCAAAGACTAAAATTAAATTTCATTTAACTATCCTCAAGGGTTTAACAGTCCAGCAATATTGATTCACCCTATTTCTAAAATCTCTTTTCTACTCTTTGTTGTCTTCAAAGTAGGTTTTTTCCTCCTTTATTTCGATTCTACCATGGTTTTCCTGTCTGTTCCTCCACCTCTGCCCTCCCTTTTAAGAGATTTCCCCTTTTCTGTTTTCACTCTTAGTTCTCCCTTAGATGGCATTATTCATTCCAATGGTAGTGGTTTTATCTCATGATCTCCATGTGTATCCCAAATTTCATTGCCATATAGGAGTAACTGTTCTTATTTACTTAAATTTTCTATATAGGGACCTCAAACTGAAATCCAAAACCAAACTTATTTTTCTCTCACTTAGGCTTTTTCTTCAGTTTCTAATTTTGGCTACACTAATAGAGTGATTATTCCACTCTTGCCTATGCTGGAAAAACTAAGAGCATCTTAGATTCTCTATTCCTCACTGCTATTTTCTACTGTCCATCGTCAAATCCTGTCTAATCTACCTCAGTAAGAGCTTAGGGATCTCTTGATCCTTATTTATTGCTTCTGTTTATAGTCTTGTTGTGGTCAACAGCCTCCTAATTTTTTTTTCTTGGTCATTAATCCTTTCTCAGTCAAATTCTCATAAAGTCAAATTTCTCATAAAGTCAAATTTCTCATAAAGCCACCAGAATGACTAGTACCCTACCTTATAATCATTCTTATTACCTCCCAATTAATATCAAATCCCACTAGTGTAGCAAACAGCCATGTTCATAATCTAAACTCAGCCTGTCAGAGAGTTTTACCACGCCACCATCTTCCTTCTAATGTGCCATTCACAGAATCACCCCACCACACTGAACTTCTCACCACCCCACAAACTCAATGAAGCTTCATGATTACGAACCTATCAATGCAGAGCCTGACCCAACTCAAGCATCTCCTTCCAGATAATATATTTTGTGATTTCACCAGGAACATTAAGAAGTGGAAAAATGGTATATATTCCCTCTGGGGAAACCACAAATATGAACCCAAGGCAAGATCGGAGTCAAGGATAAGAATTTGTATTCATACATGAGATTTTCTGTACTTTTGAACCCATTTCTTCGGCTGGTTTAAAATAAGGTTCTACTATGCAACAAACTGGGAAAAAAAAAGTGATTGAAGTCAAGGCAGACCTTTTATTTGCAGATGGACACATGAAATGGACTCATCAGAGATTACTTGGGATACAGAAATAAACGCTCCTCCACTCTGTGTTGTATGGTACCATGCATTATTGTATCCCATTGAGCTTGAAAGGATCATATGAGCTGTATATATCTTTACAGTTAATGTGGCTATTATCTATATCCCTAGCTTGAAACAAAAACATAATCCACCTTAAAATTGTATTTCCTTTGTTCAAATTATCAGAAAACATTTAAAATACTGGTTCAGTTAATATTTATGATGAATTAATGTGTTTATGCAATTTTGTTACTGATTAGTATTAATTAACTAGTTAAGTTTATTGGTTTCTGTTAAATATTCAATTCAAGGCACAACATAGGTGAATAGAAATGGTAATGTTACTATTACAATGGTCAGTTAGGTTTTGCTTAAATTATTCATAACCCAAATGCCCTCATTCTTGGCACATAACCATATGAAAACCAGGTTTTCAAATACATATTTGGTCAGTATGAAATATTAGCTAGTTACTGAGAATTCCGTTATAGGAGTCACAAATAAAATTACTGTGACAAATACACTTAATGGTTATTCTGCAGATGTTCCATTATAAAACTCAACTCATGCTATTAATCATCTGAAGCCTATTACCACTCTTACAGACAAGACCATCAACTATACTAATGTTGTTAATTGTCTAATTCCAGTAGTCTTAAAAACAGACTTTAGAAGCAGCCTTAGGTAAAACCAAAAGAGACCGACAATAACCCGGATGGATAACTCTTAAGTTATAAAATGAAAGAATTCTAAAAATTCCATAAAGACAGCCTTCTGAACGTATACACTGGTCTGTCACTAACACTGGATAATCACTGTTAGTAAATTTCAAAAATTGTATTTTATAGCATCCAGGCCAACAAAGGCTTAAAATTGTAATATTTTATTATGTAAAACAATGAAATACCTTTGATAATTTTTATTTCCTATCAGCTAATTCAAATGGATTATCTACATGTATCTACATATATATATATACACTTAATTTTACAGATATTATAAATCATATATTACATTATGGAATATATAATCACATATATAAGTATATATCACGCATATTTCATATGTGTAATTATGCATTTATCTATGAAAACAGGACTAGCAGAGGACCCATGGAGAAAATTAGTAGAATCAAGGAGATAAAATAGATCCCTTTTCTTTCTTTTTTAATTTTTTTTTTAAGATTTTATTTATTTGACAGAGAGAGACACAGCGAGGGAGGGAACACAAGCAGGGGGAGTGGGAGAGGGAGAAGCAGGCTTCCCGTGGAGAAGGGAGCCCGACGCGGGGCTCCATCCCAGGACGCCGGGATCATGACCTGAGCCCAAGGCAGATGCTTAATAACTGAGCCACCCAGGCACCCCAATAGATCCCTTTTCTAATTGTCCTTTTATTTGCAGAAGAAAAAATAGCAAAAAATATGAAAGTAAAACTTATTGATCTGGATATTAGTGTGAATAACTTTTTTAAAAAGAGTTTTAAGGTATTGTTTCCGTCTTCCTCACTTTGCATCTCTAAATACAACTTTTAGTTTCAAGGATCAATTGAGAACCAAGCTCCTGAAGGAAGTCCTTTCCACCTGGCCACCTAGCATGATGGACAGATGGGTGTTTTCTCAATCCCAATATAATACTCAAATACCATGTGTAGTACATGTATCAGAAACACAAGCGACCCTATGTGTGATCTGCTACCTGAATGAAAGGACATACTCTCTTAAGCTCCTGCATATTCTATTAGTCTTTCCTGCCCTATATTAAAGTTCATATTAAAACAATTATGGTCTAGTTTCTGCTCTTTGTCCTCACCATTCCTTCCATAAAAATCCAGATTTAATCTATAGTTACCTTTCTTTGTGTTTCTTCCCACCGTTTGTGTTTTTTTTTTTCATTTTATTTTATTTTTGTTTTTCCTACCTGAAACACTTTTCACTTGTTGACCACCTCAAATCCTAGATGCCTCTTTGGTCAGCCTCCCAGGTTCCTTAACAGTCATTTTGTCTAAGTTCCACTACAGCACCCACACATTTCATTATCGCATATTACACGGCAAAGTACTTACTCATTTGGCTTGCTTTCACTTTTATATCATAAGCTGTATGAAAAAGAGACCTTGACAGCCTAATGTTTTGTGTATCATCAGTGTTTGGGACAATTCCTGACACAGAGTGGCCTCCCAAGATGTAGGTGCTGAATGAATTAATGAAAGAGTAAATGGGAGAATACCAGCATAGAAACAAGTGTTTATGTTATTTATGCTCACCTAATTGAGTTGTATCAAAAATAAGCATTTGATTTCAACTCCTTCAAAAAAAGGCATGGCATAATCAATGAGAAATATCAGGAAACCTTTACAAATATTGTCCTTATATTTGCATTCTTTAACACTGATTCTATTAAATGTTTGAAGAACAGCAGAAAAGTCAATTTGAAAGGAAGGAAAAAAAAGAACAAAAGCTTTTGCAACACTTTCTCCTGGATCCATCCATGAATCAAATAAGCCATCCTGAATTTAAGTACATTAATAATTTATTTTGGGGCATGGAACTCTTTATCTACTTTAATTTGTATTGTTCACCTGAAGATTAATAGTATAATTATGCATTGTTTAATGTGCATCATTTTTAAGGAAGAAATAATATATCTAAGACTAAAAAAAAAAAAACAAAAAAACACAAAACCACACACAGTAAAAACCCTGGAATGGTCTTGCAGAAACATATCCCTTTTTTCCAAAAATATTTTAAGGTTATTAGAGTATGGACTGGGGGTGTTATCATTCAATCATGATAGAAAATGACACCGAATGACCTTATAAATGTTTAAATTATTCAAATGGTGTTGACATTTTATAGTTAATAATCCTTTTAACATATGGGTAATACCTATTTTCTATAAAAATTTTTATCCATTGGAAAAATCTATCCATTGGAATAATTTTATCCATTGGAATCCATCAACTTCTAGCTTTTATTCTATTCATCAGCTATGCCCACATTCTTATAGAAATGCCAAGGCCCTAAAAACATTGTTTTTTTAATGATTAAAAAATTGATAATGGAGGCAGCCTATCTTAGGATGCAGTTCTTTATCACATTTTTCTCTAAAACAAATCAACCTCAAATGACCTTACCTGGAATCCTGTGATCCTGTTTCAATTTTAATGCTTAAAAATAAGGGCTTTAATATTTTATATGAATAAATGAAGGTTAGTTCTTTCCTGAACTTCTATTTTATCTCAGAAATAGTGTCACTATTCAAGCATACAAACCCCTTCTGTCTTGCAGGTAGAATTTATTTTATCATCAATCCCAGGAAAGAAATAAAAAACACTTTGAAGAAAACTAACATTAGAAAAACATTTTTATATGCACCTTAATAAAAATAGCTCAAAATTATTCTCATCCCTTGAGAGATGTATACATATGATATATACAATAAACAACAGCAAAAAGTTCTAATGAAATATTAAAAGGTTCAGTGGGCCCATTTCTGTAGCAACTAGGAAAACCAGACCATGACTGAGTGGTACTTCTTTGCAAATGCAGGATCAAAAGATCAGCAAATGCACAGGGTAAAGTGGCTTATGTTTTATTGGCCCACAGAGGCAGGACTCATCTAATTTATACCTTTCTGGATCTTAAAACCCTGAAACCTGTTTAAAAGGAGAGACTCCGATCAATGATATACAGGGGGTCAAAGAGCAAAATGTCCCAGTGTGAGCAGGCTCAGAAGGAAGTGTGCTTAACACAAAGGAGTGAAATGGGCCTTCCATAGGGTCCTGTACAACAAATAAATACTAGTGGATGAGGAGAAAGGAGGTAGGTGGGCTTTTCTTTTTCTAGTTATTGATAGCATTTGTTTGAAAATATAACCAAAACAACAATAAAATAATGAATAAAGAGAAGTCATCCTTCTGATTCTGTTGCATCATGTATAAAGCATATGAAACCACAGAATGGTATTTATTGATGAGGTACATGTTCTAAGCACAAAAATATGGTGTGAGCCAATAAGTCAACAATGGACCTAAGTCCAAGTTTTGGGTTTGCAATTAATTAACTCTATGAATTCGGGCATGCCATTTAATCTCCCCGGTGTGCATGACTCCAAGTATTAAGTAGCACTCCAAAATATACGGCCTGTAATCTGATTAGTACAGCTAAAGTGCCCCATGATCTTACTACATTTTCAGCAAACTTAAAAAATCTTTTCATTTAATTCCTTAAACGCTTCTCTTGTCATTGTCACCTCCTTTACTCACCTGTGCCAGGAATCTGCTAGATTTTTTACTCCTTTTCTATATTCCACACTATGATTAGAATGACTCTAGGAAAGATATAATTTCTGTTTTGATCTAGGGCTATTTGCATGCCAAAGTCAGAGAAGTGAGTGGGAGCTGTTCTTAGGGGTGTAGGTCTGGGAGGAGAGTGGACATGGGAAGGGGAGGGGCCATTTATTATATGTACAGAACTGAACAACAACGATAAAATCAAGGAGAAACTGACCTGCTTTGTATTATCACCTTGATCTGGTAGTTGGTTTTTTTGTTTGTTTGACCTTCATCTGGTAGTGTTAAATAATGTCAGTAATAAAATCCAGAAAAATCTTTGGTTGGTCTAAGTTCTAAACAATTGCGTGTGCTGTACCACCCAGTCACTGTCTGGGATCAGTTTTCATTCAATCATTTTTCACTTCAGATATGAAGGACAGAGAAAATATCACGCTTCAAAGATGAAGATGTCTCATATGAAAGTACAACGTGAAAGGAATTTATCAGCCAAACAATTTCAGGAAAGGAGATTACTTTGCATTTAAATTAAGTATAATAAATATGAGTTGGTTATTTAATAATATAATAGAATGAAATATGTAAATGCCATTAAATTTATCTTTTCTGTTCTTTATTGTTCATTAAAATGCAAGCAAAGCAAGAAAGATAGTACTGAGATGGATGTTTTGTTCCAACTTTTATGTACATGTAACTACCTGAGTTTATTACTAGATAGAAATAGATGTCTATCCATAACTACTTAAGTATTTCGGATCCAATCATGACTTCAATCATAAATAATTTTTAATTCAACATTCATTTTGAGGTAGCTATAGATTTACATGTACTTGTAAAATTAATAAAGACACAGTTTCCATTAATGATTACTTCTTGTGAAACTTAGTACAATTTCATACCTAGGATATCAGTATTCATGCAATCCACCAGGCCTGTTCAGATTTCCCCAGATTTATTTGTACTGATGGTATGGTGTGCGCATGTGTGTGTGTGTGTATGTGTGCACGCACACACTTAATTCTGTGGGTGCTTATCACATGCTTAGGTCCATGTATATATATCCAACATCACAGTTAACATACAAAACTGTTCCATCACCACAAGGACTTAGTGTGTTGCCCATTTATAACCACCCCTCACTCCATCCCCATCTTTAAACCTAGCAGTTCCTGATCTGTTCTCCATATCTATAATTTTATCATTGCATGTATGCTAATATAAATGGAATCATAGTGTATTGAACCATTTGGGATTGGCTTTTTTCACTTAGCACTTTTCTCTAGCAATTCAACCAAGGGGTTCCATGCATCGATAGTTTGTTCCTTTTATTACCAAGTAGTATTCCATGGTATCTTGGTTAATTTTAAAATACCTTTCTTTTTTGGCACTGGAACGCTCATGATTTTATATTCTTTATGTTTTAATATTTTAAATTGGGGGGAAATACATGGTGCTTTAAAATGTAGACTTTTTTAATATAGTAGTAAATACTTACAGGGCATGCATTATTGCTAGGTATTGTCTAAGCTCTTTAGATCTAATCAACATGATTAATCCTGATTACAATTCTACAAGGCAAGCGCTATTGCTACTATTTTTGTCAATGAAAAAACAACACAGAAATGTTAAGAAACTTAAGCTAGGGAACATACTACCTAGGAACAAACATACTACATTTTACCCAGGCAGTAAGGCTCGGGAATCTGTACCTCCAATATAGGCAGAAAAACTCGAGAATTTGCATTTCACATATATACAACCTCTTCCTTCCCTCAAATCTATTTTGACAGAGAAATTATTATACTATCATGTCCTTTCACTATAGCACAAGCTTTTTGGACACTGTCATATACCATATATTTTATTTAGTGCTGGGAAACTCCAGTGTGAAATGTGAAATAGATGTTTAATTATATAGCAAAAAGGTATAAAAACTAGAATTAGGTAGAAACCTCTACGAATATACAGAGGAGAAAACAGCTAATTTTTGGAAGTGAAGCACAAACAACTTTTGAGAAAACACAACTTTGAATTTGATTTGATTTGATTTGAGTCCTCGTGGTGATGGAACATTCAACTTTGAATTTGATTTTTAGTGGAAGTTCAAAAGTGTTTCTGATTCCAAGAATAAGAGAAGACAATTCTTGGAGATATGGTTGTATATAACATGCCTGGGGATTATTTTGTAGTTTTCTATGGCTAGAGCTCAGAATGCATAAGGGCAGTAACTCTTAAAAATTCCAAGAGACAGACTAGGACTAAGGAATAAAGAACCCTATGCGTTATTCCAAGTTGGTTGGAATTTCTTACATGCAATGAGGGAGCACTTTTTCCCCCCCACAAACTCCCTTCAAAATAACGTATTTTAAAGACCTTCTGTACATAAGAACCATGACAAAGCAGACTCATTAATGTATAATTGATAGAACATATTTTTATTGCTAGGCTTAAAGGTAATTGTTTCATTTTGTTTCATTTTTAATTGTGTTCAATTAGCCAGCATACAGTGCATCATTCGTTTTGTATGTGTGTTCAACAATTCATTAGTTGCATATAAAACACAGTGCTCATCACAACACATGCCCTTCTTAATACCCATCACCCAGTTACCCCATCTCCCCACCCACCTCCCCTTCCGCAACTCTCAGTTGGTTTCCCAGAGTCTAGAGTCTCTCATGGTTTGTCTCCCTCTCTGATTTCTTCCCATTCAGTTTTCCCTCCCTTCTCCTATGGTCCTCTGCTCTATTCCTTATATTCCACATATGAGTGAAACCATATGATAATTGTCTTTCTCTGTTTGACTTATTTCACTTAGCATAATACCCTCCAGTTCCATCCATGTTGATGCAAATGGTGAGTATTCATCCTTTCTGATGGCTGAGTAATATTCCACTATATATATGAACCACATCTTCTTTATCCATTCATCTGTTGAAGGACATCTCGGCTCCTTCCACAATTTGGCTATTGTGGACATTGCTGCTATGAACATTGTGGTGCATGTGCCCCTTCTTTTCACTACATCTGTGTCTTTGGGGTAAATACCTAGTAATGCAATTGCTGGGTCATAGGGTAGCTTTATTTTTAATGTCTTGAGGATCCTCCATACTGTTTTCCAGAGTGGCTTTACCAGCTTGCATTCCCAACAACAGTGTATGAGGGGGTCCCCTTTTTTCCAATCCTTGCCAACATTTGTTGTTCCCTGTCTTGTCAATTTTAGTCATTCTGACTGGTGTAAAGTGGTATCTCATTGTGGTTCTGATTTTTATTTCCCTGTTGATGTTGAACATTTTTTTATGTGTCTGTTAGCCATTTGTATGTTTTCTTTTGAGAAGTGTCTGTTCATGTCTTCTGCCCATTTCTTGACTGGATTATTTGTTTTTGTGGGTGTTGAGTTTGAGAAGTTTTTTTGTTTGTTCGTTCGTTTGACTTGCTATTGTATCTGAAACCTATTATAGTTGTTCTTTTAGAAAACTAACCATGATCTACTCAGAAAGCAACTGTTTAAAAGCATGGTTGTTACCTGAAACATGAAGGAGAGAAAATGGTCATCTATGGAGAGTCTAAGAACTCCTGAAGGTTCACAGAAGTATTCCTGTAATGCCTGAGTTTTCAAGTAAGAATTTAGGAACTATTTGTCAAATTATCTTTTCTAAAATGAAAATGTAGACATGTCAGTTTTCCTGAAATAGATAAATTTTAAAGCAGGGTATCATGTTTGATAGGCTTTAAATAGGAGTCAGATTTCTGTTCCTACAGGGGCCTGGAAGCTAACCTGATAGTGAGAGTACAGAAATAGTTCACTCACACAAATTAATATGCTGTTTCTTTTTTTTTTTTTCTTGCTACTGGTGATGTCTTGATCTTTTATTTCTCCATTTTTGAGAGAGACATGAGGACAAATAATTCACTATTCTAGGAAGGAGTAGCAGTACTAATGTGGTAATAAATGATAACTGACACTTAGGACCATTTTCAGAAATCCAAAAAGTAGCTATAGAAAGGTTGAGGAACTGGGTACACAGAATCAGTCTAAGTAAAGCAACCACAACTCATCTGTAAGCTGCCATGCAGAAATCAGACTCAGCATTTTTTGGAGATAATGCTCTTAGATTAAATGATACATGAGAATTACTACATTATTTTTATCTTCAGTATTTGCAAGATGGACTGAAATAAACCCAAAGGCCAATGGTCTGCATTATGGGCCCTTAATTCAAATTTTGAAATGTCAGTGGGACATTGCTGCAGGACTGAAATATAAGGTAGCCCTCCATGACTAGCTAATTAAACATAAACATCAAAATGGAATAGTATATTTTAACACCAACTGTTTTCTTGAAGGTTTTATCAGAAATGGAGAGTGATGTCCATATCTTGTCAGTATATTAATGATGGAAATATTATTTTCCACTTGCCAATTCAAACTAAAATTAGACACATTCTTATGGAAATGAGATTAAAAAATTATCAGGAAAGTATCATAAGTACATCAATGATTCTAATCTGTTACATCACTGAGTATAAACTCTGAAATATACCTATTTTTACCACTTTTTCCCACAACTTCTTTGTTAGATGATCACTGAATGAAACTGATTGATTTGTGAGAGTGTTTTTTCATAGAAAATAGAAAATATATATAAACTTGAAAATGTGAAAAATGTTGTTTTGTGAAAATATATAACAAAAGAATACATGAACTTAAAACAACAACACTTGCTCTTGAATGCATTACAAAGGTCTCATTGCCCCCCCCCGCCAAAAAAGACTTCTTGCAATAACTTTTCTTTAGTTCTTGAGGACAGTATCAGTAAACATTATGAACATTTTATTGGCAAATAAGAAATATCCCTCTCAAGAACCTCAGATTTTATAATGTAAACATCTAAAATTTTGTATGAACTTATCTGTGAAGAAAATTAAAAAAAATTTTTTTTTAAAGATTTTATTTATTTATTTGACAGAGAGAGAGACACAGCGAGAAAGGGAACACAAGCCAGGGGAGTGGGAGAGGGAGAAGCAGGCTTCCTGTGCAGCAGGGAGCCCAATATGGGGCTCGATCCCAGCACCCTGGCATCATGACCTGAGCTGAAGGCAGACGCTTAACGACTGAGCCACCCAGTTGCCACAAAAATTTAAAATTTAATAAGGAGTGGGTTAATTATGAATTATAGGCCATGGAAGTTTAGCGTGAACCATACACTTTCTCCTAGCGTTTCTTCCCTGGGCACCCAGTGAGGCCATGCATGCCGATTATACCCGATAGAAAACGCCAGAAAGCCATTATGGGCTTTAGAAAGTAACACTCAATTATTTATGTGATGCGGCACATAGAATCACTGCTGTAACATTAAAATAATTTCAAATTTCTTATGTTGCACATGTTTTAAGTCACTCCCACATAATAGATTCTTTCATTCTATGAACAATTATATTCTACACAGTATAGAAAACATATACAGAATATGTAAATAGTCTATACTCCTGAACATTTTTGATAAGAGAAACAAATGATTGCCTAACTTTTTAATCTCTTTCCTTAGTGCTTGTACATGCTTTTTTTTTTAATTGAAATGGCTGAGAAGGATTTCTTCTATTATTTACATTTTAAAACTGTAATAATCTTAAGGTTTCAATAACCTGAGTCCCATATTCAGGAGAAATTGGTATTTGTACAGAACTTGAAAATTATTTAAAACATTTCACACAAAAAAGGCTCTGAAAAGGGAAGAAACTTAAAACATTGCTAAGCGCACTGGAATGTAGGAATGATACTTAAAATTATTTAATCTTCTACCGCCATCTTGTGGTAACATATGGTATGGCTCAAATGAGATAATTCTGATGGGGCATTACAAATAAATTTCAATTTACAAGCACATTTTCATTGGATTATTTGATTATTTTTGAAAAAGTAAAATTTTCTTTTTTTTCTTATTTTCTTTGAAAAAGTAAAGTTTTCTACTTCAAATATCTTCTTGCTTCCAAGTTCCAGAAAACAGAACAAAAATATTACTTGAGAAATTTCCTTTTTGGTTAACTTATTGCAATACAATTTGAATAAACAAACGGCATTTACATCGTCCAAAAACCATTCCTTTGAGTCATTAAAAGTGCTCTATACTTTGATACGTTGTCTATTAAAACGAAATCTTAAGCTTAAAAGAAAGTGTTTTGCTTTTGTTTTCATCATGATAGTTGTAAAATCAATAGATGATTAGCTAAATGTTTATTATCTACAATGAAATTTAACCCTATTTTAACTTATTGATCTTCTGGCGGGGCATTTTTCATAATGACTGGGTAACAGATACTACTTATCAGACATATGAGTATATTATCATCATATTATGTGATCCCTCACAACTCTAAGAAACAAATTCAAACACTGGTTGCAAGGAAATCAATGCAAACTTCAAACTTATCAGTGTTGTTTTTTTCTATTTGAAAGGTCTCCCCCCACCCATTACCCCACTGGCCCAGCTTTCCAAGTAACATACGGATTCAAAAGAAAATGTATGTAGGGTTCACAGAGGGAACAGGGAGAGACATGGATAATTCACTTTTTCTTTTGCTGCTTTCTGGGTCTTCACTGAGCTCTGCTAAGCTAGGTTTTGTGCCACTGTATCATTATGTGTCCTATGCTGGCTGGTACACAATAATGTGTGGCAGGTCCTGCCTAATACAGGGGCCATTTTGATGACAGCTGGTACTGAAAACTGCCAGCGCAGTGGAGTCTTCATTGATAAGATTTCCCAGATTGGATCCTTATGGTCTCAATTTCAGGCCTATTCTGATAAAGATTCCCTCTGTACTTCTGAGTTCCCTCTTGGGGAACTTCTGGATCCATTACATGTTAATCTTGGGCTGTTGAAAATATTAGAATTACTACTCTGATTATTTCCAGAGAAATCATCTAGAGACACAGCAATGCTAATCTCCTGCCTGGTGACACCACCAAAGACATGCTTCAGATCCCAGTGACATGTGAGCAAATGGAACGCTATGCCAAGTGTTGTAAGATTTTCCCAAACTTGCACATTTGTCAAAAGTCTGAATGGCCATCATTATGTTGGTCTATTTCTGGGTTGTACTGTTCCAGTTATCTATGCGTTTATCCATTTGCTAACACTACTTATAATTGAAGCTCTATTCTTAAATATTCTTAAAATCGGGTAGTATTTCTTCAAACATTTTTCTATTTCAAAATTACCATCACTCATCTAGTTCTTTGGTTTTCCATATCATTTTTAGATTCTATGTATCTTTAAAAAAAAAAACCTCTGATATTTGCATGGGTATTGCATCAAGTCTAAAGATCAGTTTGGGAAAAAGTGACCTCTTACGATGTTGAGTCTTCCATGGTGTTTTTCTCCTTTATATAAGCCTTCTGTGGTATCTGAAATACTTGGTTTTACATTTTGGAGTTATTTTTATGGTATGTATATAAATATATCCTAATTTTTGGAAATTCTGAGTTCTAATTGTTTATTGCTTGAAATTGGAAATCAAATTTATTGTTAGGTGTTCACACTATATTTTGTAGCCTTCACTTACTTAAATTCACTAGTTTTAAGAAGATTTTTGTATATTCCTGTAATTCTCTACATAGATAATCAGGTCATTTGTGAACAGGAACAGTTTTATTTCTGTCTAATTTCTATGCTTTAATTCATTTTTCTTGTCTATTGCCCTAGCTAGGACTTGCAGTACTATGATAAGGAGAAGTGGTGAGACAGATAGTCCTGTCTTGCTCCCAAACCCAGAGGGAAAGTATTTAGTTTTCCACAATTATATATGATTTTCTGGAAATATGTTGTACATGCTTCTTATTGGGTTGAAGAAGTTTCACTGTAAACCTGGATGCTAAGAGTTTTCATCATGAACTGATAGTGACTCTTGTCAATGTTTTTCTGCATCTATTGATAGGATTTTTCTTTTTTAAATTGTTGGATTATATTAATTTTTGAAAACTGAACCAGTCTTACCTGACTATAAGAATTCCACTTGGCCACGGTACATTCCTTTTATATCTTCCTATATTTTATTTGCTAGTATTTTGTGGAGGATATTGGTGTCTCTGTTATTCAAGAGTAATGTTCTATAATTTTTTGGTAATCTTTTTGGTTTTCATTTTAGAGTAATATTGGCCTCATAAAATATGTTTCAAAATGTTCCTGTATCTTTCAGTTTCTGGATGACATTGAGCAGAATTGGTGTTATTTCTTCGTAAAATTTACCAGTGAAACATGCTATGCCTGGGGATATAGATTTGTTTTCAGGATATCTTTAAGAATAAATTCAATTTCTTCAATGTTTACAAGGTTACTAGTTTATCCATATCATCTTGTGTTTGTCTTGGCAGTTTGTACTTTTTAAATTATTGTTCCATTTCATCTAAGTTGTTGGATTCATATAGGTACAGTTTTTCACATTATTCCTCTATTATTCTTTTCATGTCTATGGGGTCTTGGTATCACTAGTGTTTTTTGTTACTCTTAGCAGAGGTTTATCAATTTAAGGATCTTTCTAAAGAATCAGTTTTTGGTTTCATTGATTTTCTCTGATTTTGTTTTCAATTTAATTTATCTCTTAATTATTTACTTCCTTAAGCTTGATTTGGATTCATTTTGCTCTTCTTCCCCACATTTTTAAGTTAAAAGCTTAGGTTGTTGATTTCATACCTCTGTCTTTTCTAATATGATTCATGCATTCCTAGGAATTTTCTTGAAGTACTGCTTTATCTGTGTCTTACAAATTTTGATATTTAGTGTTTTTATTTTAGGTTAGTAAAAATGTTTTCTAATTTCCTTTGGAAGTTTTTCCTTTACCCACAGATTATTTAGGAAGGTGTCACTTAATATCTAATTGACTGGATATTTTCCCGTGATTTCCAGTTTAATCACTTAATACCCAACTGATTGGGTATTTTCCTGTGATTTCCAGTTTAATTTTATTATGGTTGGCAACCGTATTTTGAATTATTTCAGTTCTTATAAGTGTGTTAAGGTTTGCTTTGTGGCCTATGATATAGGCAATCTGGCAAATGGTCTACCTGCAGTTATGATGAATGTGTCTTCAGCTATTGTTGGCTGGTATGTTCTATACCAATTAGGTCCTGCTGGTTGCTAATGTTGTTTTGTTCTTTCTTTTCCTAATGATATTCTATCAGTTCTATTGACTACTGAGAGAATATGGTTTTTGGATGAAGGCTAAGAGGAAGATTTGCAGTACATACTTACGGCAGTATCTCAGAGTCCTTCCTTAGAAAGAAATTCAGCTTTCATTCCATCCAAGAGGTTTTGTGCCTGTAAACTGACATAGTTCTGAGACTCATCTGAAGCTGATTCTATCCAACAAAGGAATGGAATTGCTTCTCACAATACTGTGGTGGCAGCCAAAACTGAGCTCAGCAGTCTGCCTGTCTGGCAATACAGACAAATAAGAAAAATGACTTGAGCCATAGAATCCTGGAAGTAAGGAAAAGCCACTGCTTTCCAGCAACAGTTGTAAGCAGATGGAAAGGTGGCCAGCAGACTTGAAGTCTTAAGTGGCTTCCTCGGGAGCTTCTGTGAATCCCGTTTCTATATCAAAGATGCCCAAAAGCATCACTGGAGCCTTTCTTGCTTTACCTTGTTTTTCCTGACCTTCACTTTCCTAGTCTTTTCAATGGCTATGTGAAAAACTATGTTTCAAACAGACCTGAGATCTTTTCTACATGAGCCCCACCACTTTTCTGGCACGTAATTACGAACAGAAATGTGGGCTCTTTGATCCTACATTTCCTCATCTCTTATACGGTGATAGTAACATTAATCACTCCTTGGGGTTATTATGAAGACACGACACTTGGCACTGCATCTGACATCTATATGCACTTAAGAAATGCAAATTATAGTTATTATTGCAGCACACAAAAATTTCTTTCTGATACAGACCGTGAAAACCCTTTAAATTTAGTACTTGTAAGTAGCTTGTGTTTCTAAACACAATGTTTACTAAGAATCTTTGTCAAAACAAAGATAGAAATAGGGAAAGTCTTAATGTAGACCTAATGGATAAAGCCATAAGGATTATCTAAAAGCTAAAATATTTTGTTAGAGAAGTGCATTATCATAGTATGAAAGAACACTAAGTATTTGGAGAGTGCTAAAAGAAAATATATAAAAATATTAGCTGTGGATTATTTTGAGTGTTGGGAAAAAGGTCGACTGTCTATATTTTTTCTGCTTTTGTAACTTTTCCACATTTTTTAAAGCAAACATCTGCTACCTATAAAATTGGTTACATTTACTTTTTAAGAATCATATGGGGAGATTATATCATATGCAAGGCTTTTAAAATGCAGTATCAATCTTCATATAGACCCTCTGAGGAGATTGTGCTTATTCCTATTTCATGAATAAGAAAATGAATGTCATAGAAGGTAATAATTTGTCAAAGGTCATGCCTAGACTAAAGATCAGAACTGTAAGGCTTTTTTTAAAAAACAGAGCTCTACGGTATTACCCCCTACCTAGGAGTATAAGCTCAGGTAGATTCCACCAAAATACTGCTCAAGAAACTTATAGGACTTACACTTCCAGGAAGTTGGAGTAGATACACCTTAGCCTATTATTCCACTGTGTACAACTAAAACACCTGGACATTGTATATAAAACAAATGATGGAGAGAAGCTACAGATACCGGGAATTGAGGAATGACATGGTGAATTCCTGGGCTTTCTTTTTTGGAGGGTGGCAGTGGAAGAGGATTTATATATTCCAGACTTTGAATTAAAGAAGGCTGCAAGCTGGAAACACCAATAGCGCACACACGTGCACACACACACACACACAAAACCACCACACCCCCAAATATAGACAAACAAACAAAAAAAACCTCACCAACATTAATAGAAGCCTCCCCTCTCACACCAAAGGACCAGGAAAGGGGCTACCTGGAAACACACAAAGCTTTTAGACAATAACCACTTGACTACAATAAAGAAACAGAAGAATGAAGTAGGGGATATCATTATAGGCCCTGCAAACATTAAAATGACAATAAGGGAATACTGTAAAGAAATTTACACAATTAAATTTGACAACAAAGATGACATGGACCAATTCCTTGAAAAACAAAAACATCCACAACTCACCCAATGGAAAATAGATACTTGAATAATTTATATAACTATTAAGGAAATTAAATTTGTTATTTATTCATCCTTTCCCCCCCTAAATCCTCTAGAATTACAGGATTTTAAAGAAGAATTAACACCAATGATACACAGTCTCTCTGGAACACAGAAGACAAAGGAACACTTGAAAATTCATTTTATGAAGCTAGTATTACCCTGATAAGCCAAAAACAGACAAAGATTGTACACAAAATTAAAACTATGGGCCAATACCCCTCATAAAAATAGATAAAGAAATCCTTAATAAATATTAGTAATAGATTTCAGGAGTATATAAAAATAATTATAAATCATGACCAAATAGGTTTACGCCAGGCTGGTTCAATATTTGGAAATCAAACACTATAATTCACCACATGAACAGACCAAAGAAGAAAATTCATATGTTCATACCAATTGATGCAGAAAAACATTTGTTTTCAAGATTCAACTTGCATTCATGGTTAAAAAAAAAAAAAAAAAAACCTCTTAGGAAAATCAGAACAGAAGGGAATTTCATCAACATGATAAAGATCTACGTATTATTTGGTTCCATATGAAATATATAGAATAGGCAAATATACAGAGACAGAAAGTAGAGATTACCAGGTGTTGGAGAGAGTAGAAAATTGTTTCTTAACAGTCATAGGGTTTCTGTTTGGGATGATGGAAATGTTTTGCAAGTAGCTAGTGATGATGGTTGTAGAACATTGTGAATCTAATTAATGCCACTGAATTGTATACCAAAAAGTAGTTAACATGTAAATTTTCTGATGTATATATAAATTAAAAATCAATTGTCTTTCTGTACACTATCAGTGAACATGTAGATGTTGAAATCAAAAATACAATATCATTTGCAATCATTCAATAAGTGAAATATTTAGGTGCGAATCTAACAAAACATACAGGCCTTATATATTAAAAACTGTACAATACTAATGAAAGAAATCACGGATGATCTAAATAAATGGAGAGACACAGTGTGCATGGATTAGAAGAGGCAACATTATAAGGATGACAATTTCTCCAAATTGACATACAAATTTAATATAAATTAATGACATATAATCAAAATCTCAGCATGAATTTTTGTAACTAAGGACTAGATTATTCCAAAATGTATAAAGAAATGCAAAGGAACTAGAACATATAAAATGATTTTGAAATAGAATAAAGTGGGAGGAATCAGTTTACCAAATTGTGTTACTGGCAGAAGAGTAGACACACAGATCAGTAGAACACAACTGAGGAATAATAAATAAACAAATATGCCAACTGATGTTCTTTTGAAAGAACAACATCAATTCAATGGAGAAAAGATGCCTATTCAACAAATGCTGCTGGAGAAATTGGAAAATGCTAGAGAATATGAAAAATAATTAAGTCTTACTCTTTATACAAAAATTAACTAAAAATAGATCATGTGCATTAGATATAAATAGTAAAACTAGAAAATATAAATGCCAAAGTCAAAACTATAATTTTTTTAGAAAAAGCATAAGAGAAAATCTTTGGAATTTAGGTTTAGGCAATAAGTTCCTAGACCTGGCACTAACGCCTAATTCATTAAGTAAAAGAAAAACTTGATAAATTTGACTTTATCAAAATTAACACTGTTCTGTGAAAATCCCTGTTAAGAGCTATAGTCTAGGAGGAAATAGGTGCAAACCACATATCCAACAAAAGGCTAGCGTCCAGGAAAAAATAAACATGTATCAAAAATTCACCAGTAAAAAAAAAAAAACAAGATCTAATTAGACAATGGACAAAATACATGAAAAGATACTTCACTGTAAAGATTACACGTATGAGAATAAGTTCATGAGAAGATCTTCAGCATCATTTGCTATAGGGAAATGCAAATTAAAACCACAGTCAGTTGGGGTAACTGGGCAATGGGCATTAAGGAGGGCACGTGATGTGGATGAACACTGGGTGTTATACGGAGCTAATGAATCACTGAAATCTATATCTGAAACTAATGATATACTGTATGTTGGCTAATTGAATTTAAATTTTAAAAAGTCACAAAAGCAAAAGAAAAAAGAAAGAAAACCACAATGAATGTCGCCACACTCCCTATGTGAATGTCTGTAATAAAAACTGGTGATTCTACCAAGCACTGTGATAATGTAGAGTATCTGGATCATCCATACATCACTGGTTGATATATAAAATGGTATGGTCAATCTGGAAAACTGATAGTTTCTTATAAAAGTTAACATTCAACTACCACATGATTCAGTAATTGTACTCTTGGACATTTATCCCACAGAAATTAAGACTTAGTTCACATAAAACCTGTACATAAATATATGCAGCAGTTTTATTCATAATAGTCAAAAACTGGAAGTAACAACCTGGATGGCCTAATGTGCAGGAATGTTTAAACAAACTGGTACATCCATATGATGGAATACTACTAAGCAATAAAATGTATGAACAATTGATATCCAAGAAAATTTGGAAGGATTTCCAGAGAATTATGCTGAGTTAAAAAAAAATGCCAATCCTAAATGGTTACATACAGTGTAATTCCATTTATATAACATCATTAAATGACAACATTTTGGATATGGAGAAAAAATCAGTGGTTGTCTGGGGTTAAGGAAGACTGGGGAAGGAAGTTGGTAGGGCTATGAATGGACTACATGAGGAATCCTCCTGGTGAAGGAAATGTTCTCTCTCTTGACTATCTCTGTCAAAATCCTCAGTGTGATGTGGTGCTACAGTTTTGCTATATTTTACCAATGGGGGGAAGCTGGGTAGCAGAGCATACAGGAGGTCATGTTACCAAGGGAATAAAGTTCACCTTTCTTCCTCATAATTCAATGTTCACACTAATACTCAAATACCATTTAAGACGCATCTCAACCTATTCAGCCATCGAAATGGGCTAGATTTGATTCTCTCAAATGCTTGGCAGAGTTTTAGGCAACACTTGGGATCTACGTAAATAGAATGGTTACTTTTTATTTTTTTTGTTTTTGTTTTTTGTTTGTTTTTTTTGTTTTGTTTTGTTTTTTGTTTTTTTGGTTACTTTTTACAAAATCCTACCCTGGCTACTGAATCACTGTATAGGTGGTAAGAAACAAAAACCCTCCTCAGTCTTCCAGCACCTTTCATTTTTATTGTTGTGATGTACTCTTTGCTACTGCTTTTGTATGTGCCCTCCCTTCTTGTACTACTTCCTTTTCTGGTCCCATTTTTTTTTTTTTTCTGTCACCATTTCTGGTCCTGTGAACATCTTGGTGTACCAGAAAATTTCAGTATCTTTACTTGTGCCATCGATGCTTCCTACAAAAATGCTTAAACTATGTGACAGTGTCCACCCTTTATCATTTTGAGTAACTACATATCCTGACCTACACCTGATCCCTCCATTCAATTCTCATAGCAAACATCCAGCTGAAAACTAAGCCAGGCATGAGCCAATTAGTTTCTGAGAAACTCAGGTTTCTACCCTTCCATGAGGCTTTTACTGAACACCCTAGCTGGAAGTATGATACCTTTCATTCAAAACTCTATAACAATGTTTGTAGCCTTCACTGAATCTTTAACTTGCCTAAAATCAGAATGTTATTTGCATAAATGTAGAAACAAACATGTATCTGATCTTTCCATGTAACCTATGAATTTGTTGATACTCAAGACCAAATCTTACATTTCATTTTATCCCTCACAGTACTTTACATATAAGCATCAGATCAAATATTTGATTGTTTACTGCTCGTTCTCCGAGAAGACTTGTGTATCCCAGGTTAGTGCCCACAAACACCTGGAATCAGGTGCTTGAATTCCCTCTAGCTTATATTTTGGCAAATCCAATCCATCCTGAACATTTACGGAGATGTAAAACATAGTTTCAAATATAGGAAATATATTCATCTCTTAACACCAGTAATACAGTTCCAGTGATTTTATCTTAAATAACACAATTATTCAAAGCTAGTGCCTTTTCATTCTGGGATACTTTCCATATATAAAGACCACAATAATTGCTCAAATAATATAGGTAAAATAAAATAAGGGAGATAGTAAGAGAACTTCCTTACAAATATTAAGCAACTTTTTTTGGGTAAAATACCACTTAGGTCATTAGTGCCTCAGACTGGATCAAAATAAGAAATAGTTGGGCAAAGAAAGTCTTCATTTATGAGAAAGAAAATAATTGATAATTATCTGTTAATAATAGCTTGTACTGATGAAATTTTTATGATTCAAGAATTAACATACTGGTGGGGGGGGAGGATGGGTGAAATAGGTGATGGGGATTAAGGAAGTGCACTTGGCATAATGAGCACTGAGTAATGTACAGAATTGCTGAATCACTATATTGTAGACCTGAAGCTAATATAACACTACATGTTAACTATACTGGAATAAAATAAAAAACTTAATAAAAAATGTTTAAAAGAATGGACATATTATGGATTAAATTTGAAACCATAGTAACTCAGTAAAGGTTCACCCTTGCATACCTAGCAAATAGAAATATGATCAAAAGCTGGACAGGTCCACTTAGAGAGATTTCAAACAGATTCTTAATTTGGGGAATTATTGTTATTTCTGTAAGTAATGTAGAGACTTTTATATAAAATGGACCACACTGGTAAGCAGTTAATATTGTTTTATAATGCAGATTATTTGAGAGTTCTAAAGAAACTTGAAAAAAATGCCGGTTATACCATAGTTAGTTTTGAAACATAGTTTCACTAAAAGTTCAGAATTTAAAGTCATAGGTGAGTTCTCTTCCTCTCTGTCTCTCTCTTTCTAAAAATAGTTAAGAACTTAGACAACAACCTAATATTTCATTTATACATTTCCTTTGTATTTTCAATTACTCTGCTTACAATTACTATTAATTTTATGTAGTTAAACAAATATAATAATGAAGTGTCACCTACTGAATAAATCAAGTTTATATGGTAATTGATTTTTCTGGATTACTTGTGCTTACTTACTTTTGACAGAGGCTGGTTTTGTTTTTTCATTTGTTTTCTCATTTTCATATTATTGATTAAGATTGCTGGAAAAATTGAAATTGTGGCTATAGTTTTATGGTGTTAATTAATTTGATTTATGCATGGATTACACTTTGAATAATTACATTATGACAAAGCCACACTAATATAAATAAATCACTTTATTTGAATATACTACTTTTAGTGGTTCTATTAAGTAAACCTCTCATTCCTTAAAAAATATTTCTGATTAGAACAAAATCAGTACCATAATTTTTCACTCTTTCCTATACACAACAAGATACTGTACACTTTTTTTTACTATTATGAGGATCAAGCTGAAGGAAAAAAAAAAACCTAAAAATCCAGCAAGGATGATCCCAGGCCCCAATACTTAATGTTTTAATAAATGGCCCAATAAAAAAAATAAAAATAAATGGCCCAATAAAAGAGTAAACATTTTCCTTAGTATCAGATGAACTTCACAAATTCTAGGTTATAGTAAAGTCACCTTCAGAAGTTTTCTGATACATGTACGAAATGGCAATAAGGAAGAAAGCTCGGAATGACAAAATCAGGACTGAGTATCTGTATAATAAGAAATGACTATGAAAACAGAAAGAGAGGTCTGTTTGGCAATGTGCAAGTATAACAGGAAAAAGCCAAGAATCCTATTATTTATTAAACAAAGACCTACTAATGGAATCGGAAAAAAGTGATGATCTGGGCATGAAAAAATAGTGAGATAAAAGTTATGAAATTTCAGTTTTCTAGTTATAGTTAGGCATTTATTTTATTCCAGATTAAATAAACTCTACAAGTAACTCTAGGAATAAATTCTATAAACAGTTTTAGAAAACAAACTCTGAACACCACTTAGAATAAAAAAAAAAGGTAACAAATAAAGGTCTAAATGAGGAAAATAAGGAGTTCATTTTCTTTTTAGCAATAGAGTTTATTTTTCGGGGCACCTGGGTGGTTCAGTTGGTTAAGTGACTGCCTTCGGCTCAGGTCATGATCCTGGAGTTCCGGGATCGAGTCCCGCATCGGGCTCCCTGCTCAGCGGGGAGTCTGCTTCTCCCTCTGACCCTCCTCCCTCTCATGCTCTCTGTCTCTCATTCTCTGTCTCTCAAATAAATATATAAAATCTTTAAAAAAAATAGAGTTTATTTTTCAAGTATAGGAAAAATGTTGTGCTACAAAAAGTTTACAGACAAATTAAACTACTGGGGAAAAAGGAGGTTTAGGCAACAATATGTGGAATATACATTAATATTGAACTTTAGAATATTTTTTCCAGAAAATATAAATTTTTCTGCATTCTATGGGGTTATTGAAAATGCTATGGAATCAAATGATGTGTATACTGTGAGTGAGGAACTTTGCTTTAACCTCTGAGGAGGGGGATATTATCATTGAAGCTTATCCTGATATACTTTTCAACCAAGACAAATGGAAAAACAATTATATATATAAATGATGAAAGAGAATGAGTGTCAATTTAGATATCTAAAGCCAGAGACTAGATCTTTAAAAAAATAAAAATGTTATTTTCAGAAAAAAATTAATTTGACAGAATTTAACTTCTGTAGGCAGATATTAGAGGGTACCCATAGAACTAATTATAAGATACATATGGAAATGCAAAGAACCACAAATAACCAAGATATTTAATAAGAACAAACTGGGAGGGATTAGTCTACTAAATATGAAGAATTATAATAAAACTACAATAATGAAGAGAAATAGGTGAAATAAAATAGATAAAATAGAAAAATAGATGAAATAAAACAGATGAAATAAAATGAACACAGAAATAGACTGATGTCTTTACAGAAAGTTAACTTCCTGCAGAACAGAGGGGCTCTTCAAAGTGAAGAGCAAAGTATGGACTTCTTTAAAAATGATGCTAGAACAATAGGACAGACACATGAAAACAAACAAAAAAACCCAAGAAACCTGAAACTTGATCTTTATCTTAAACCATGTTGAACAAAAAGAAAAAAATCTAACATGTAAAAGCCACGAACAAGAGTGCTTTTAGAATATAAGGTAAAATCTAGTCCTCTTCCTCATTTCTTTATCCGTTTTCCTTACTTTTCCATTTCTTCCTTTCAGCCCCTTGTCCTTCCCTTCCTGAACAAATCTGTCCAAAGCCATTAGGTGGGGCAGAAGACGGTGTCTGTATGAGTGTGTGTGTGCACGGTGTGTGTGTGTGTGTATGTGTGTGTGTGTGTGTGTAGGAGGGATGTGGGTCACCTAAATAAGGGTGTTGAAACAACCCACATGAGAATGCCTATGCAGGGGGTTTGTGGGTGAGTGCAGAGTGCTGTGTCAGTGTTGAGTGATAAATACATAGGCATAAGGCGGCAGCCCAGCATAGTTTAGTAAGGGCTACTGTAAAGGAAAGTAGCCTGGCACTGGCTCTGAAAGCCTGAGCAGAGTCAGACTGTCCATGCAGGGGTGCAGGCAGTATGGCCAGGTGCAGGGTGTTGGATCTCTGGGAAGGTGAAAAGGACACCAGTGTAGGAAGGCAGTTTATTGGAGCCTAAGTGGAATAAAGAAGATACTCATGTGAGACAGTGATCTGTCATGGGGTGTTGGAATTCAAGAAAGGAAATCCAACATGGAATGCAAGAATCCAAGAAGGTTGAGGAGAGTGCCTTTGTAGAATGACCTAGAGCAGAGTTGGAGGTAGGTGGATCCAACTGCTATGAAGTGTTGGCTCACAGACAGGGTGAGAGGGATAGTTCATTGGAAGTCAGCCCAGGTTAAGAAAGGTAGCACCTAAGCAATGTGAGGAAAGAATCCATGAAGGAAGGATGACCCAACTTGGGGTGTTGGAACCCAAGCAAAGTGAAGAGGGCATTCAAAAGGGAGGGCATCATAGTGCATTGTCAGAGGACATCAGTACATGCACAGGCCACGTGGACAACTTGGTGTGGTGGCCTGTTGTAGGTTGCCAGAGCCTTAGTGAGCTGAAAAAGGCATCTTTGGGGAATGGGGGAAGGGGCAAGGGCAGCAAGGGGATACTGAATAAATAGAGATGGATTAATTGAATAAGTAAATATATTAAAGATACTGTGAGCCAGGCATTTTATCTGGGATAAGGGAGTTACATATATGAAAAGGGAAAAACAAGAATAAACTCTGCTGTGTTGCATTGGAATTAATCAGCGTGAGCTCATGATGTACAATATGCATCAATCAATATAGAAATAAACACATATGTTAATGTATGTGCCTACACATGTACATATTTGTATGAATATGTAGATTCCCTTGTTCTGTCCACTTAGAGGGCCTGAGAACAGTGATACCCCCAAAACAACGAACACACCTATCATCCAGACACTGGTTTCTAAATTTGATTTGGCACACTAAAAAGAAACAGGGCTTCTAAGAGAAATGACTGATACCTGGGTTAGGGCAGAGAAAGTATAAAATGGGCCTGGAAAATTTGCACCAGAAAATAAAGTGCTCAAAGAAAGATGGAATCTTGTATAAATGACACAGAACTCATTTGAAGAAGCTTTTTTTTTTTTTTTTTTTTTAGGATTTTATTTATTTATCTGACAGAGAGAGACACAGTGAGAGAGGGAACACAAGCAAGGGGAGTGGGAGAGGGAGAAGCAGCTTCCCGCGGAGCAGGGAGCCTGATGCAGGGCTCGATCCCAGGACTCTGGGATCATGACCTGAGCTGAAGGCAGAGGCTTAACGACTGAGCCACCCAGGCGCCCTGAAGAAGCTTCTACTATTTATAATTCCCATCAACCTCATTGTTACCAAGGGAGCCCAGTTAGTGCATCTCCTGCCATTAGCCCTGACCTACAGAGGACAGTCCACATAGTGATGTTGGTGCCTCTCTTCACAAAGAATTTCTTTTTGATTTCATAAACGAAATGTTTCCCCGTCTCTCTCACAGAACACAGTCATATGGTAAGTTTTCCAACCTAATGTAGTATATCCATATATCCACTCTAGCATATCTGATTCTCTGAGCTTTCTGATTCCTTCTTCTACCACTTGCCATGGCACTTTGGGAATTGTACCCTGTGTAATGAGTCCAACTATTTGCTCATGCTCCTAATAGCCATCCTAAGGGCATGTTAGCACCAGCTCTAATTGCCCTTCCTGGGACGTCAAATTGCATATCGATAAACCCTCCCGTAGCCAACTTCGTTTTCCACACATCTTCTCTTGATTCAGCACCCTCATAGTCCAGCCCCATATGTATTTTTCTGGCTCCTATGAATGCACATTGGCGCTAGGACGACACTGGCTAGGTTATGTTCAACCTAACTGTGTTTATCAGTTTAAGTATTGAGAATAGTTTCTGGGACTAGGAAGCATTTTTTATCTTCAAAGAAGACGCCTTTGCCTTATCTTCCAGAAAGACGGCATGTTAGCCTTTAAGAGTGAGAGTGAGATGTACGTCATACCTATAGAGAAATTGTGTGTTCAGAAAAATCTGGAAACTCAAGATTTTCAAGTGAATCAACCAAGATGTTCCCAATGCCATGCCTCACTCCCCCACTCCTCAATCAGGCCCCTGACCTTAGTGAGGTAGATCTGCCAAGACTAAGAACGCAAGCTTCTTGGACTCCTGGTTTTCCTATGATTGAGCCCTAGGGCTAGTCTTGAGCTCTTTCTGCTGAGTACAGGAGAGAGTCTCTTTATAGCTCTCAAGTAAGCCTTCTGCTTTCCACACTCCAGTTGTCTTCCTCCAAAGCATTTATTGCAATATTTACTGCAGAATTCACTGCAACAACAATCTAATTCCATTTTCCTTTTAAATAAGATTCCTGCCTCTAATGCAACTCAACTGCATATGTTGCCTCAGCCCGTACAACTTCTTCTACCATTATGTGGACTTAGTTCAGTGACAATTTGAACAACTGCTATGGTAGTCAATTAGTTTTTTGAACTGTTGAAAGAAAGTGACCATCTCTTTTCCTCCAAGGTAAAATCCTCCGGTTGACATTACACTGTTTCTCTGAAAGGGCTTCCGCAAGTAGTCATGCAGAGGTTTGATTTAATTTGTTCAGTCCCAGGAAAATTGTACCTTTGGGAAACCTATTTGGCAAGAACAATTTAGATTAATATCCTACTTTGGAATTAGCTTCTGAAAGTAAAAGTGATAGCCTGAACTACATTCCAATAATTTCAGAGTTTCATATTAAAATACAGACTATTCTCTAAATTAAAGCAATATGAAAATTGTTTAATAGTTTTTATTTTGCCTTCTCAATTAATATTAATACAGTTGACCCGAACCATGTGGCGGCTAGAGGTGCTGACTCCCTGCACAGCCAAAAATTCATGTACAACTTTTGACTCCCCCAAAACTTAATACTAATAGCCTACAGTTGACTGAAAGCCTTAGCACTAACAGTATGAGTTGATTAACACATATTTTATAAATTATATATATTATATGCTGTATTCTTAAAGTAAGCTAGAGAAAAGAAAATGGTTATTGAGAAAGTCATAGGAAGAGAAAATACATTTATAGTACTGTATTGTATTTATTGAAAACAATTTACATATAAGTAGACCCACACAGTTTAAATATGTGGTGTTCAAGGGTCAACTGTATTTAAAAACATTTTCTTCATTTTAAGTAAACTCTACTCCACACATGGGGCTTGAACTCAAGACCCTGAGAGCAAGAGTCAGAGGTTCCCCTGACTGAGCCAGCCAGGCGCCCCTTAAGGGTCTACTTTATTAATTAAAAGCTGTAACTGGAATTGATTGAACTGAAGTGGTATAATAGGAAGTTAAATATGATATTGCAATGACAAATTTCTATAATGTATTGAAAGTGATGATCATAAATATATATATTAAAGATTATCCAGGGGCGCCTAGGTGGCTTGGTCGTTGGGCGTCTGCCTTCAGCTCGGGTCATGATCCCAGGGTCCTGGGATCGAGCCCTGCATCGGGCTCCCTGCTCCGCGGGGAGGCCTGCTTCTCCTTCTCCCACTCCCCCTGCTTGTGCTCTCTCTCTCACTGTGTCTCTCTCTGTCAAATAAAGAAATAAAAGCTTTAAAAAAAATAAAATAAAAAATAAATAAAAACTATCCAAACGTCCTATCTTCGGAAATACCAATGTATTTTTTTGCCAGTGAAGGCAAATGAGTTTTGTAATGTATGTCACTAACCAATAAATACAACCAAATTCTGACTGATAGCATTGTTCCCAAGAAAAAGATGTAATATTCCTGTGATAAAATTATGAAAATTTTGAAATAATTAAATATTTCTATTTTTCAAACAGTACTTTTATACAATAAAACTCTTTTCACTATTCTCTTCAGTATTCTTATACAGTAAAAATATTTAATTATATTTCTGGAAAACACAGACACAGTGAGATAAAATATTACACATCTACCAAAATCACTATAATGAAGACCTGACAATATCAAGTTTTGGTGAATATCTAAAGCAATAGGAACTTTCATATCCTGCTAGTGTAAATATAATTGCTATATCTTTTTGAAATTACTTAGGCATCATATATTAACAGTGATATATACTCTATGAGCCCAAAATTCCACTCTCAGGGGTAGTCACACAAGAAGTGGGTATGTATGTGAACTAAGAGAAGTGTGCAAGGTTATATACATAATGAAAGCAGTCATAGAAAGAATCAGAGTCTATGATTTCTAGCATCCAATGATGCAATGTATGAATTTCAAAGATTTGGAGAATGCAAAATAATGATAGAAAAAGTGAACATATGGTGGAATCTAAAATAAGCTTATAATGAAAAATTTAGGATCTCAGAGTAAAAAGAAGCACTCTTTAAGTATTTGAAGGATTATCAAATAGAGAGTTTTAAAAGATGGAATATAAAGTAAATCCAATAAACCATAAAACCCCTATGCCTGACTTCAACTCTCACTGTGATATTTGCAAAAACGTCCCTGCCTGACACCTGACCTCCATTTGGGCCCTTCCAGTCCAATAACCATGTTCTTGTAGCTCTGAACTCCCAAAGAGCTGATCGTGATGTATTCTTAACATGATTTGGGAAGCACTGCTCATAACTGTGACAGTTCTCCCTTCTGCAAAATCACATATGGGATTCCTTGGTAGGAATTCATTAAGGAGAAGCTTTCTCTATTTGAAAATCAGTCTGACAAAGAAGTTTTAGGAGTCAGTTAATTTTAGAGAGGAGGCAAAACGTTGTAGCGATCACAATATTATATATGTAACTCTTCATCACAGTCAGGCAAGGAGCAATCTGCAGTCCCCCCAACCTCTCTGGTTCCAGCATAAATGTACTCCTCTCACCAAGCAAACTTCCCGAAGATCCGGCGGTCCAACTCGTGCTAATGTCACTTTGGCCAGGAATTATTTATCCTCGTCCAGCGAGACGTGAATATGACTTGGAGAGATTCGCTTACCTGAAGGAAGAGTCTAGGGTAGCTGATTTTGGAGCCCTAGAATCTGACTAACCCATGGGAAATCAAGTTCTCTCAGTTTTATAGACGAAGTCCAGCCTGTTGTCTGTTTGTAAATCTCAGGCAGCCTTTGTGACTGCAACAGTCTGCAGGGCCCACATTTGGTTATATGGTATTGGCTTCCCATAAAACTGCTTTCACTGTTTGCACTTTGATTGAAAGTTCATTGGTTTATATTGAAGGCTGCTCTAAAAAACAGTCCTATAAAATTCACGAAAAGATGATGAGAATATTTCTCCTTCAATCACACAGTTTCTTTTCCCCTTAGCCCCTCACTTCAGTTAGGGCATCTTGAGATTAATTTCCCTCTGGTGTAAGTACAAAGAACAGCTTTAATTATTGCGAGCAAGTAGTAGTTGTTGTTTGTTTACTTTTTTATCTCGTGGACACAGTTATTTGGATAACTGAAGGGTTTCTCTTTCTATGCTAGCTAGTAATCATAGGGCCCAACTAATAGTTCACATACAGTCATGGCTAGGCCATAATGGCAGGCACAGGTGTTTTTGTATTTGTTTGTTTGTTTGTTTTACTCTCTTTTAATCCACACTTTCTTTTTTTCTGTCTTTTTGCCTACAATTAAAGATATGCCACCCTCTACGAATTTCTATAAGCCACTATCCTAAGAAAAGGAAAACATAATTAAATAAATAACATTCCTTTGTTCTTCCATGTGTTTTTCATGCTCATTGCATTACTTGTTTAAAAACCGAAAATAAAACAAATCATATATCTTTTTTTTTAAAGATTTTATTTATTTATTTGAGAGAGAGAGAGAATGAGAGACAGAGAGCACAAGAGGGAAGAGGGCAGAGGGGGAAGCAGACCCCCCGCTGAGCAGGGAGCCCGATGTGGGACTCGATCCCGGGACTCCAGGATCATGACCTGAGCCAAAGGAAGTCGCTTAACCAACTGAGCCACCCAGGCGCCCCACAAATCATATATCTTATGATTCAAAGTAAAATTTAAAATAGAAATGAACCTTTTATATACTTACAAGCCAACATTTACAAAAAATACATAGCATTTACTAAATATTTATGCTGTGTAAAATATTCCAAAATGAATACAAAATCATCAGATTTTCTAATTCATTTCAGAAAGCTCACCTATTACAAACCTGAACACCTGATGATGTGGTACAATAAGTAACATGATAGCACCAAATATAGGAATAATGGAACCTCAGCAACTCTCAGGCTGGAGGAAAACACAGACAAAAGCAAGAATACAGATGAATTTAAAAATAAAATCACAGACATATAGTTAATTTTGAGTATTCTTCCAATCTGTGTTAGAAGCAGATGATAAGCTTTCCTTTCTGGTTTTCCTTAACCAGTAAAATTATTTAAAACGATTATATATACATGATAATCTTAAACAAAATTCCAGTAAATTTCCCAAATTGAAAATTAGCCAGTCTATATTTTCTGTAAATAGCACAGTGAATTTAGAGAGTAGTAATAGAAGTAAAATCAATTTATTAATAAATAAAATCACAACAAATGAAAAGGAAAATAGTACAGTCCTGACCCAACTTTCAATAGAAAAAAGTAAAATTAAAAAGTTGTAAATCTGTGGTATTTTTTTGCTCTTCTTTGAAACACATCAATGTTACATATATTTTAAGCAAAAGATTCAACATAGCTAATGAGGAATTTAATTTGAAAAAAAATTATAGAACAATTTTAATAAAAACAGGAAAAGTAATAATTTGATGTGATTTTTGCATTAGAAAGGTATTATAAAGCAGATATAGCAACATTTTCTTTTTTTAATGATTTATTTATTTATTTATTTATTTTAGAGACAGAAAGAGATAGAGAGTGAGCACACAGAGAGGGAGAAGCAGACTCCCTACTGAGCAAGGAGCCGGATGCGGGGCTCAATCCCAGGACCCCAGGATCATGACCTGAGCTAAAGGCAGATGCTTAACCAACTGAGCCACCAAGGCGCCCAACACTTTTTTTTTTTTAAGATTTTATTTATTTATTTGACACAGAGAGAGAAAGCGAGAGAGGGAACACAAGCAGGGGGACTGACAGAGGGAGAAGCAGGCTTCCCGCTGAGCAGAGAGCCTGATGCGGGGCTCGATCCCAGGACCCCGGGATCACGACCTGAGCCCAAGGCAGACGCTTAACAACTGAGCCACCCAGGCGCCCCCGCCCAACACTTTCTTATTTAAAAATTAATGATGGCACTGGATCTTATACACAAACAATGAATCATGGAACACTACATCAAAAACTAATGATGTAATGTATGGTGATTAACTTAACATAATTAAAAAATAAATAAATAAAAATTAATAACTTTTTTTTAAAGATTGAAATATCTCTTTCTGAGAAATTAGTAATTCAAGAAGAAATAGAGTACTCAAAGTGTATGCATACAATAAATATGGCATTCATAAATTAATTGTTAAATAATTGTATCCAAAAATGGCACTATGACAATTTTCTCATACTTTCAAAGTGCTGATCATTTTCGTGTCAAATAATATAGTGCAACATAAATAAAAAGGTGAAATGCTCTGCAATTAATTTTATGATCATAAATCCCAAATAGCAAAGCCTGATAATTTAATACAATATAATCTGTAACATTATAACTGATAATATAATACAATAAGTAATATTATAAATTCATCTCATATATGAGCATTCAGGCAAATAGTATCAGAAATAATACTAGCAACCTAATCCAGCAGTATACTAAACAGATAGTTTACTATCGTCAAATAAAGCTTATTATAGCGTAGTTATAAAGCCAATTGGTATAATCAACTATATCAATAATTCAACAGAAATAATTAACAGACTATAACTAATAAAATCCATCTTGATAGATGTTTAAAAATAAATTTGTACAGTTTAACTTATTCATCCCAAAATATTTTATAAATAACAAATAAAAGGTACTGTTTTTCATGATAAATATATCTAATCAAAACATCATTCATATCACTAAATATATTTCTATTAGATTCTGAAAATTTACCACAATTAACAATAACATTAATGTATATTTAAATATATTTAAGATAAACATATATTTGTTTCTCAAAAGGTGAAGACTGTATAAACCTAATAAAATATTCTCATGGACATTTTCAGTTAACTTATTTTCATTATAATGTTATTTTAATGTAGCAAATTTAAAAGTACTTGTAAACTAATTCTGACTCTTTTAGAAATGCAAAATCCAAGTAAATGGAATACCAAGTAACAAAATGTAAGATATCACCACCAATTTCATGTGCAAGACAGTATTAGTTTGATGAAACATAAACATCTTTAAACATAAGTAGGAGTAGCCACTATTGGCAAAATTTCTTCGAAGTTCAGCACTTCTATATAAACACCTGCTAAGATTATTTGAATCATTCATTATTATTCTGTACCTTTTCCAGGCCAAAAATTTTTAAAAACATCACTGATGTAGTATATCAACCTTTCTTTTCCCATGAGTCACTGGTAATTACATAGTACACTACTATGTCACACAGTGTCCTGTTCATGTTCTGGCAAATCCGCATATAATTTTTTAAATAACTTAAGTGACTGTACCTTAATATTTAAAAATAGCCTTTTAATTTTGAATTGTTACTGAAGGTGTCTTTGTAAGCAGTTAAGTAATTTAGGTAAATTTGGATAAATCCAGGGGCCCACAGGGACCACGATTGCCATCTGGAGATTAAAATGTGTCAGTCTAACCAACACATTCATACATTGAAACAACATATTAAAAGTTAATCACTTACTTTTTAGCGTTTGCCTGCATCACCATGATCAACATCTATAAATGGTATTGGCAATCTCTCTGGAAACACAAGTAAATCAACTAAAAATTATTATACCTAAGACGGCTCAGGAAGACAAAAATACATCCTAATGCTGAAATTATTCGTCCTAAGTGCTTATTTTCACTACCTATCTTTTCAGTAGTAAAATACGAAACTCCCAGACACTTAATGGCACGTGTTCTATGGCAAATTAAGTCTATTTGTTTCAATTTATTTCACCTTACACCGCACAGTGCCACAAAATAATGCTATATTTCATTTACTAATCCACAACTTTAAATTACTTGGAACAAGATAGACAAAGAAATTGTGTGGGGATTTACTCCCATTGCCTTGGGAAGAATCAAATCCTTTTTATAAATTGGAGCTAATAGTGGTCACCGTATAGTGCAGTTCAAAATCGTTAGGACTGTGTTATATGACTCTAGAGTATAGTATATTTTAAACACTGAGTCTGCAGTCTTAATATTTTACGCATATTTTATTTTATAACTTGTAAGTTATGAGTTTTCATAACCTATGAAAAGACCTTAAAGGTACATAATATTGAATGGCTGTTCATGAAAAATTGCATATTTGCGAATTCATCAGCAAAGTAAAGGAGGAAAATAAGTGAAAAGGCTCAAGACTGGAAATTGGGAATGTGAGTAATGGTCCTATGACTCCTATTTATTAACTAATTGCGTTTCCTTAGGTGAGTCACTTTGTTTGGATCCTGGTTTCCTCATCTTTCGTAATCAAAGAGGTTGGCTAGGAACCTCCAAAGACCCCCAAGTCTAAAATGCTGTTTACTATTGTGATGTTAATTCTACCATATTTGCCATGGGTAATTATGTTGCACACGTAATTCAGGCTACTAAAACCTGCCTGTCCCACAAGTTATGCCTCCAAAAACATTTTATCCAGCAAGACTTCTTTAACCATTCAAACAAAAGTGAAGTAGCTTCTCTTTAAATTTCTACAGCTTGCATATTATAGTATATTGGATTTTTGCAGTAGTCATATGAGTAATATGGTCCTTGTCAGTTCATTTGTCTTGATTCCATCCTAGAAGTCAGGAAATATTTATTATTCATCTTGATGACTCCCTTTCTTCTGCATCACCCCTCCCCCAAGGGCCTTACCGTGTGCCACAGATATATGGAAGGTATAGTAAAGTTTCAGCAGAAGCACATTGGACAAAACGAGGGAACTGGGCTGTCTCAAAATTTATTAAGCCTGAGAGCTACTGGGTCTTCCTCCTAAGTTACTTGATCATTTGCCCTCAGCAGTTCTTTGGGTATTTCCTAGAAATCCCAGTCCTGAATAAGTCATCACTGATTTCTGAACTTGCTAATGGTATTGTCCTTCTTGTTTCAAATTTGCTGTCTACCACCCCAACTCATAGCTCCACAGATTTCTCTATTTTTGTCAGAAACTTTGACAAAGCTCTTTTTCAATGTTTCTACAGTAGGACAAAATTTTTTTAACCATTTGGAAGAAAAAGAATTTTTAAAAATTTTTATTTTTTTTTAAGATTTTATTTATTTGAGAGGGAGAGAGCATGAGACAGAGTGTGTGAGAGAGAAAGAGAGAGCACAAGCAGTGGGAAGGAGGGACAGAGAGAGAAGCAGACTCCCCGATGAGCGCGGATCCTGATGCAGGACTCAATCCCAGAACTCCAGGATCATGACCCGAGCCAAAGGCAGACACTTAACTGACTGAGCTACCCAGGCTCCCAAGGGTATCAATATTTTTGTAATTTGCACAGTGACCTTCTTTTTGTTTCTTGTATTTTTTGCTCTCATTTTATCTTGGTCACTTTAGCACCTCATACGATCAACAGGAGAATACCATGGCCTATCTGAAAATGCCAGCTCCCAACAACACCAAAGGCTAATTGTTACTGTCAGGTGAATTCCTGTATGTCAGGGACTATGTTTATCTTTTTTTTTTTTTTTTTAAAGATTTTTATGTATTCATTTGAGAGAGAGAGCATGAGCGGGGGGGCGGGGGCAGGTTAGAGGGAGACAGAGAAGCAGACTCCCCACCGAGCAGGGAGCCCAATGTGGGACTCAATCCCAGGACCTTGGGATCATGACCTGAGCCGAAGGCAGACACTTAACTGACTGAGTCACCCACATGCCCCCAAATTTTGTATTTTTCATCAGAAAATTTATTAGAAACTTTGAGACTGAATGAAAAAAAAAATATCTGGGGAATGGCCTTCAAATCACTGTATTCTACCTTTATCAGAGCATTGATCACACTTCATTTTAATTGCATGTTGATTTTTTACTACCCATTGGACTATGAATTTCTAAGGGCAGGGATTTTGGTCTTTTATCTCTGTTTACTCAGTACTTAGCATGAAGCCTGCCAGAGCAGCCCCCAGAGCATACGCTATCTGAATAAACAAGCTCTATGCCAGGGCCTAGGTGGAATACACTGTGGCTGACGTCTTAGAAAAGCTCACCACCTATTTATGGTGGCAATCCGGGGTGTATAAATTATGGCAATAGAAAAATCATTGAGTGATTACTACATCTCGTTATTTTTGAGGAAAAAAAATCTTCCTGCTAGTACAAACCCAAATATTCAGTGAAGAAGTGATAAAAACCTGTAAAAAGCATGAGGATGTTAAAAAGAGTTAATTAATTGAGCCTGTAATACTACTTCTGTACATCTCATACTATTCTAGAATGCTTAAAAATGTTAAAATGATATATAGAGAAAAGAGATACAATAAATTAGTCTGATTAAAGTGATAGCACACAAACCCCCAGGTAAAGGCATGGAAAGAAACAAATCAAAACTAATGGCATTCTTCTCAGTGAATATTGATACAAACATAAATTATAATTTCCATTAAGTTCATGAAGTGTTAATTAAAATTCTGCTCTACACAGCATTACATACTGTATGTGTGTAAATGTTAGAGATAACATATTTTACTACTCCTAATCTATCATCCTCAAAATCAAATATGTAGTTTTATATGTTGTACACACTAAGAAATACAATAGGCAAATTTGATCTTTGTGGAAATTTCCTTGTCTCCACTGATAATTACATTCTTTTCCAAAGCTAATTCCTTTTAGGATGTCTGTGTGTGTGTGTGTGTGTGTGTGTGTGTATGTTACAGTCAGATCATATATATATATATGGAATATATATATATTTTTTCGTTGAGTGTAATTATCCTGATTTTATGTTTTTCTAATTTATATTATGTGAAAATATAAAGGGGGAATTTTCCAGTCTAAAATTTGAGGCCTTTAATGTATTTGATATTAGTAATATGCTTTACTTTTCAAAGCTAAGCCCACCCATATTTTCTATTTCTGTATACTCCACAATAATATCCAATTTAGTTTTTTCTCATTAATTGCTCATAATTGATGAAGAGGTTAATAGCTGATTTTTCAGTCTCCTAAAAGTAACTGTATATTTATAGGAGTACTACATGAGAAAAAGCCTGAAACATTAACATTATTAAGATAGCTTCCTATTAGTTTGGAGCACGTAAACATTTTCTTAAAGTACCACAATAAAAAAAAATCAGGAAAATTAATTTTCCCATTCCATTTCAGCTTTCTAACCTCCATCTTAGAGACCAGAGCCATCTTCCAAAAGCAAGATCCTTGAATTTATCTTGACCACCAGATTTTGCACAATTTGTGTGCATAAAAATGCTAATGGATGAATAAGTAGAGGAAATTCTTTATCAGTAAGATTATTATTATTATGGTATTAAACCTTGCCATTTTCCAGACACTTATGATCAATTTGCTCCTTTTTAGCATTTATATTTTTACAAATGAATGTTAGAAAAATTATATAATTTGGTCAGCGTGACACAGCAGAATCAAATTTAAGATAGTTTTTGTATCTTCAAGCCTGTATCTTGTAGACCACTCCATGAAATTCCATTGTAGTAAGACACACTGAAAGATATTTCCTTTTTATTAGGTGAAAGGGACATGACAATGCTTTTTGCAGGAAAGGAAGCATACCAAAGATATTCATAACACCATCACGGACTATTTTGAGAATGAGTTTTGGAATAATGAGAATTTAGAAAGCACATGAGAGTCTATGTCATGACATAGACTCTATGTCATGACATGACATGAGAGTATATGTCATACAGAAACAGTTAATCATTGCTACGGGAAATCATTTGGATAGGAAGAAATCCATATAGAAATCACACATTTTACTTCTCCTTAATTCCCTTAAGAATAATTCACAGAGAATGTATTTCTGGATATTCTTTAAAATCCAAGCTTCTCAGGGAGTCTGGGTAGCTTGGTTGGTTAAGCATCTGCCTTGGTCATAATCTCAGGGTCCTGGGATCAAACCCCACCTTGCATTGGGCTCCCTGCCCAGTGGGGGAGTCTGCTTCTCCCTCTTCCTCTGCCCCTTTCCACTCATGCTCTGTGTGTGTGTGTGTGTGCATCTCTTTCTAATAAATAAATAAAATCTTAAAATAAATAAAAAATAAAGTCCAAGCTTCTCCGGACTTTGTACCAGTATCTACTGTATATTACCGAAAAGGAAATCATTTTTCTTAGGTTAGTACATAGATGATGGGGCTTGAAATGAATTAATTTGGCATCAACTTGCCCAACCCTGTGTGAGGCAGACAGGGAAACAGGCTCACTGGGGCTAACAGCGGCAATCCAGAATGGAGGAAAGCATGAATAATTGGAAGAGTAGAAGTCCATTCTCAGTCTGGGGCCACTTCTGTCTGTTCCAGTTCCTTTATAAGAAATATTAATCTTATTTCATTTTTCTTATGAGATGCCAGTGTATTGCTCCTAAGTTTTCTGTCAAAATGCCAAAAAGCTATACTAAAGTGAAGTTTTAAATTTTCTGCTGGGCAACACATCTGCGGGGCAGAGCAGAGGTGCTGGTGACAAGGGAGTGGTGTGGGAAGGGAACGTCCTCCTGCCACTCGAGGTATCTCCCTGGAACAGCCCTCAGGCAGGGCACTGAAGACCAGGTTATGTCCACTACATTCCTATGATTGTTTCATGAACTGAATTATGGTGAGCCATTTCTTTTAAATCAAGTGATTAATTATTGGGTGGCTAATGAGTCTAAGCATTGGAATTTATTGTGAAGGCAAGTTTAAACTGAACGACTATGAAATCTCCCAGAGACAGACTATATTACGCTGTGTGCAGGATGTGGTAAATAAGAACATGATCTGGAGCCAAACAGATGAAAAATAAATTCTGACTCCATCATCTATATATTTGGGAAAGCTACTGAATCTAGATATTTGTGCTTTAACTTCCTCTTTGTAAAATAGGGGAAATTATAGGTCTTAGCCCAATGTGTTGGAGGAAGGACTAGTTACATAATATATGCAAATTATGCAAAATACCTAGGATGAAGTATCTACATGTTAGCTAGCAGTAGTTGCCCAAAACAACCATGACAACTCATAGACCCAAGATGCCCACTTCTTTTTTTTAAGACATTTCTTCTTCTTTCTTGAGGGTGTGTTAATAACATAGGTTAAGCTACAAACATTTTACATTCAAACATGGCTTGATTAAAATTTCAGATTCTTTTCTGTTCCTTTGTTACAGGATCTACTCTTGATCACATTGATTACATATTAACGTTATGTGCTTGCTCCTATAAAATACAACCTAATATCCAAAATCTGGGGACCTTTCCACTGTAATTTCCTATGCAGACAGCCGTAAGCAGGCTTGTGGCCTTTCCTTGTCCAATTCTCTTTTCCTTGATATAGACTATTTGGTCTCCTTGCTGCAGATGTTACTAGTCCTACTGGAATCACATAGTGGTCACATGAGAAAACAAGCTTGCTAAGAGGAAAAAATTTCATTCTTTTGAAGTAGTATATCTTACACATTTTGGTTTCAGGAACTTTTTACACCCTTAAAAATCATTAAGCACCCCAAACAACTTTTGCTTGTTTGCTTGTTTTATCTATTAATACTTAGTGAATTAAAAATGAAACCTGAGAAATCTTAAAAATGTTTTAGTTCATTTCACATTAATAAATCTATAACATTAAGAAAAATAACAAATAATTTCATTGTCTAATACAACAACAATTACTGAAAAGAGTGGCATCATTTTTGCAAATTTTAAAAAGATTTGGCTTATTAGAAGGCAATTAGGTTTTCATATTTGCTTCTGCATTGAATCTGCTGTAATATATTTCAGTTAAAATATAAAGAGTAAATCTATCCCAATGCAAATGTGGTTTTGTAAATGGGAAGAAAATTTAAAAGCCTTTTGAAATAATTATGGATATTATTATTTGAAACTCATCTAAACAAACAGTACTTCTGTAAATATGAATTGCAACGTAGAATCTTAAATCACATTGAAGATCTTTTGGTGTACTGCTACATTAATCCAATATTCTATCTTGCCCTTTTAATGCATCTTTTACTTATACATAATTTCAAAGTATCATGCATTATTTCAAAATATTGTGTGACTTTCCGTAAAATACTGCTTCACTGAGTTATACATACCTATTAATATTGACACATTCTACTATGTAGTACATTTTTAAAAACACATTTGTTAATACGCCACAGATGTCATGAGAAAAATCTTTAGTGTTGAGAAAATGTCAAGGTCAGATGGGAGGATACTATTTTACCAAAATTCTAATACTCTCTTGAAAATCTGAATGTTATTATTGACAAAAATACTGTCTCTTTTCCTTGAGCTGACATTAATTTTTGAGAAATATCTACTATATACCTATGTCTAAATAACAGTGTTTTTAAAGCAAAATGACTTTTTGTGAAAAAAATAGCTAGTTCAACTCTCAATCACACAAATGCTCTTTTTTATTATTATGTTCACTTAGCCAACATACAGCACATCATTAGCTTTTGATACAATGTTCAATGATACTTTTTGCTCAAGAAAGTTATTTGAAGTTGGGGATTGAGCAGAAATGCCTTCTTTCCACTTCTGATTTCTTCATACAGACTATTAAGATTTGTATTCAAAAGTTGAGATTTCTAAAAATGAGTATTTTTTTTATTTATCAAAGCATTCTTAAATAAAAGCTGCCTCTTTTAAAAACATAATATTATATGCTGGTGAAAATACAGTGATAACTAATTAGTTTGATTTCACTACCTTATTTCATGCTAACGCTCTAGCAGTTTTACCCATGATTGTTTTTGCACCATGAATGAAAGTATCAATTCAGAGGAGATGGCAAATAGTGTTTTGGCATATTATGAAAAGCATATGATCACAGAGAGACCTCTGAAAAATCGTGGAAACCCCTGGGGTTTTATGGGACAGTTTCAATCGTTTTCTTTTTTTTTTTTCTTTTTTTTTATTATGTTATGTTAATCACCATACATTACATCATTAGTTTTAGATGTAGTGTTCCATGATTCATTGTTTGTGCATAACACCCAGTGCTCCATACAGAACGTGCCCTCTTTAATACCCATCACCAGGCTAACCCATCCCTCCACCCCCCTCCGCTCTAGACCCCTCAGTTTGTTTCTCAGAGTCCATAGTCTCTCATGGTTCGTCTCCCCCTCCAATTTCCACCCCTTCATTCTTCCCTTCCTGTTATCTTCTTCTTCTTCTTCTCCTTCTCCTTCTCCTTCTCCTTCTCCTTCTCCTTCTCCTTCTCCTTCTCCTTCTCCTTCTCCTTCTCCTTCTCCTTCTTCTTCTTCTTCTTCTTTAACATACAATGTATTATTTGTTTCAGAGGTACAGGTCTGTGATTCAACAGTCTTACACAATTCACAGCGCTCACCATAGTACATACCCTCCCCAATGTCTATCACTCAGCCACCCCACCCCTCCCACCCCCAACTCCAGCAACTGTTTTCTTATAACAAGATCTGAGCAGATTGCATCTTCCCTAACATATTTCCTTTTAAAAACTGCAATTATTTCAGAATTCCTATAGATAGCTTGTAAAATGTTCCTAGACAACATTCAAATTAAAATAAGGGAATTTAGTATGTCAAAGATTAAATAGTTTGCCTAAGGTCACCAAAAAGACTAATGATAAAACTAAGATTTAGGTCTTCCAAAAAAACTCAGTTTCCTCTCCTATACATTTCTTCTTAATTTAATCTCGTAAAATAAAGTTTGCTATGGCCTTGATTCTTCCTAAAATGTTTCCAGCTTTTAACAAATCTTTGATAGAAATCTTTTGGATTCAGAAATTACATAGTTTTGAAATTTTAAGGGATCACAAATTCATAACAGACTTGAGACAGAATGTGAAGAAAATATGATGTAACTAACAGGAGAAAACACTGAATAATTACCTCTCAATAAAATATCAAACTATATCTCTAATAAATAAATAAAATATTTTAAAAAATATCAAACTATATGTATAATGCATTTCTGGGCTAAACGTTTTTAGTATAACAGAATAGTAAATATAAGAATAATAATAAACTTTAATTTTTGCCAGCTGTACACATTACCAATCATTTATGGCTATCTGTAAAAACCTAATACTGCCTTCTATTTAAACCAGCTAAAATAGTTAAAAATATGGTTTATAAATAAAAAAATGGTACCTCTGAAACAAATAATATACGTTAAAAAAAAAAAAAGGTAGCAGGAAGGGAAAAATGAAGGGGGGGAAATCGGAGGGGGAGATGATCCATGAGAGACTATGGACTCTGAGAAACAAACTGAGGGTTTTAGAGGGGAGGGGGGTGGGGGGATGGGCTAGCCCGGTGATGGGTATAGAGAGGGCACGTATTGCATGGGGCACTGGGTGTTATACGCAAATAATGAATCATGGAACACTACATCAAAAACTAATGATGTAATGTATGGTGATTAACATAATAAAAAATAGGAAAAAAGAATATAAAAAATGGTTATTTTAGAAGGATTATAATTTTGAATTATAAAGTATTGTTGCAAACACACCAATTAAAAAGCAAAGCATTACTATTGTTATTTCCAAATAGTTTTTCTATGCATCCTTCAATAACATTGATCAAATACTTAGGGATACTTAAGTTACAAGATTGAAAATATCTACTTAGGAAAGACTACACGTATATCACTTTTTACAGTAAAGAAGCTGCATTTTGACAAATTTATTGGTCTTCAAATTTCAAAAATTGTGGCCCAAAATGAAGTCTGAGGTTTATATCTTTTCTGATTAACTAAAAATACAACATTTCATATTATGCATACTCTGATATTTTTTGAACATGGCTTTAAAGGCCACATAGTCTTTATCTCTGTAGCCCTTCATGCCAGACATAGTTCTTTTCATATAGTGTATGCTTAATAAATGCTGGTCAAATGGAATTTTTCAATGTATATTTAGAACTCCCCATTTTCTTGGTAGAATAATGTGCATATGACCTATGAAAGATGGAGAGTAAGATGAAGAATGGATCATTTAGATTTCATTTTCTAGAGCACATGGCCTTTTTTATATGCCAGCATAATGGATCCATGGGTGCAGGGAAGCTGGGGAATTTTTCTCCTGGGTCTGTTTCATATTTATCATCCATGTTGTCACTGGGTACACAAGGTCTATGCACTTTGTAAGAGGATTTCTGCCTAGAGGGCTATATGTTATTTTTCTCCTAAGATGATCAGTATAAAAATGAAAAAGTGTTTGCAGCCAGAGTTTAAAAGTACTTCCTGAAACTAGATCATGTTGTTCTCAGTCTTAATGGAGTCAGCAGTGTAGCTGATTGTTTAATGCTTATTCTCCTTGTATAGAGAAGAAAGTCCTGAAGACTCACTTGGTCTAAAATTAATAAACTAAGCAAAGGAAAGGCCCATTTACTGTCCATATGAGTCAAAAGGCTGCATGGATAAGCTACTGCCCAATCCACAATTATATTTATATAGCTTAATAAAGCAGCGCCATTGTATTTGTTTCCAGAGACTTTGTCAATTAAGGTAATGATAAAAATCACTGTGAAGTGTCTTGATATCACAAGGAAGGATACTGAAAATGCACTGTCAATCTTGTTACCATTCATGAAATATTTTAACCATATAATATTTTTAGGTGCCCCTCTGCCATATTTCTCTAACACACAATGAAGATGATGATGACAAAAAAAGGTGCTATTGCTCATGAGCACTTATTATTATTATTAAAAGGTGCTATTGCTCATGAGCACTTATTGGTGCCAAACAATACACCAGAAGCCGTACATGCATGATTTTGGGTAATCCTCACAATGACTCCTGGGCAGAAACCATAATACACTCAGTGCACAGATGAGAAAGTGTGTCTCAGGGAATTTAAATAATGTGCCAAGGTCACGTTAAATGTCACTACTAAATGACAAAACTAAGATTCAAGCCCAGGTCCTGACTCTAAAGGCCAAGTGCATTATCATCAAGCAATGGAGCCTCCTTCAATGAAAATGATTCACATGGACAAAACTTCTTCTGAACTAGGAGTTGTGAATGAAGCTGATTGTAACAATCAAGATGGATCTGTAATGTATAGCTGTATATCCTTATGCTATGCTTACATTAAAGTTGGTTAGATTGTCTTTCCGGTCAGCCAGATGACCTAAACATCATCACAATGTTTGATGAAGGCCTGTTCATCCAGTGTCCCCTCACTACTTCCCAAAACATAATCTGCTATCAATATAGATGAGGCATTGTTAAAAAAAATAATAAAATAGTATAATTATATCCATCCAATGGCAAGCAAGTTTTATCACCTCTAATGTAGTATTTGAGCAGACTCAGTGCATGGTTACATTGGAATCTGTCACAGATTTGAACACCAGTCAATTTCCTTCTTGGATTAACAGGCTAAGCAATGTTCATTCTGTTTAGGCAGCAAGCACCCATCAGTTTATAGGACCTGTAAAGGGGAAGGTCACTCAGGTCCCTTTCTTACTTAAGATAAGAAAATTTTAAAAATTATGAATTTGGACTATTGAAACTCTTCTTCCATCCATAATACCATTCATTAAGCAAAATCTACTGAATGAATACTAAGATCCAGGCACTGTTCCAGAATCTTCAATATATAGGTATATAGTTGTATCTGGTCTCAGGTGCTTACATTTGCAGGTAGAGCACGAAGAGGGAGACAGGCAATAAATGAGAAAATAAATATGAATATAATAATTGAGTGACATATAATAAATATAAGGTGAGGGTTGTAATGGAGACCAATAGGGCTGGAGGAATGTTGCAGTCAGTAAAAGATTAAAAGATTAAATAAGCAGCTAACACTAAGGAAAGACAGTTATAAACAAAGAAACAATTTGCCATTTATTTTTTTATTTAGACTTATTTTAGAGAGAGAGAAAGAGCGAGCACATGTGGAAGTAGGGGGAGGGGCAGAAGGAGAGAATCTTCAAGCAGACTCCCCACTGAGCATGGAGCCGAAGTGGGGCTTCATGCCACAACCCATAAGATCACGACCTGAGCCTAAACCAAGAGTAGGATGTTCAACTGACTGAGCCACCCAGGCACCCCAACAATTTGCTTTTTAAAACAGACAGACAACAACAAAACTGAAAAAGTCCTATATAGCTGAATCATGAAGAAAGAGCAAAAGAGCAATCTGAGGTAAAGTCAGAGGAATATTTACACAGGGGACAGAAGATATTCAGAGATTTAAATCTCACACACATCAACAGTCTAGTTAGGTTACACCTCTTCATATTTACGAGTTACACCATGAATCTCAACACTGAAAATCTGGGACTACCATATATGTATGTTTATTCATCAGCAGTGCATATCTGTCTACACAAACTGGTTAAAGTTTCAGATTATTCCAACCAAGTAGTTGAGTAGATGATAAAGAATTCAGCTGAGGAAGCTGTATTCCCTTTTAAGTGGAGTTTAAAATGTAACCTGCCAGGGTGCCTTGGTGGCTCAGTCAGTTAAGTGTCTGCCTTTGGCTCAGGTCAAGATCCTGGGATTCTGGGATCAAGCCCTGCGTTGGGCTCCCTGCCCAGCAGGGAGTCGGCTTCTCCCTCTCCCTCTGCCCCTCCACCTGCTGGTGCACTCTCTCTCTCTCAAATAAATAAAATCCTTAAAAAAAATAAAATAAAATATAACCTGCCAAAGTACTGTTGTTGCAACCATGGGGGAAGTCCTCAGAATATTTCTACTCTCTAAATATTTACCATACTATACATTTAAGAATATACATTCTAAACCTTAACTAAAATAAATTTCAAAGAAGTAACATGTATGGAAGAAGAGTTAAACAGCCAATGTAGTTCTCTTTATTTTTAATTTGAAACTTTTTATCAAACTAGACTCATGCCCTATCACTATTTTTAAAGCCTTCTAAAAAATCCTCATTGCAAGTTAGAATAGAATTTAAATATGTTAACGGGCCTAAAACGTTGTGCATGGCCTGATTTCTGTTACTTCTCCAAACTCACCTGCTCCTGCCCTTCTTCCTCCCACTTCTGTAGTCTACTTACCCTGGTCTCTTTTCTGTCTTGAATACAGCAATCTCATTTCTGTCTCTGGGCTTTGAATATTCCATTCTTTCTCCCCGAAAGCTACTCCATGTGTACTTACCATCACAGTTTATATGAATCACTTTGGTTAAATTACATCTAATTATAAGGATTTTTTAACCATCCTAGCTAAAGGAGCCACCAAATACCTTCCACAACAGATAATTCTGGTTCTACCTTATCCTATGGCTCTTTCGTTCAGATTTCGTAATGCTAATGTGCTACCAGTTTAAATCAAAATTCAGTTTGGAATCACATTACTTATTTTGGGTGTTAACTTCCATCTCACTCCACAAAAATGTTAAACACCATACACATGGAAATAGCACCTTTTCTATTCACCATCGTTATCAGAAGATACTACAATAATGCCTGGACATGACACCGCCTCAATGAACAGTGATTTGGAAGCTCCAGAAAACACAATATTGCAATTTTTAGATCCTCAAAGAGTTACCTTTACTATAATATCTACTTTACATTAGCGATCCTGTAAGAAGAGTCACAGAAATCCATTTACTGTATTTACTGTAGAAATATTTTCAAGGACTTCTCATAATCACTCTGTAGTCTTTATAAAAAGTCTCTCAACATTAAGAAAAACAAGAGTTTGTTTTAAGCATATGTTTTGTGTTGTTTTTTATGAACTTTATCATTCTTGTGAAAATACTGTCCTTTCTTTTCCAGCTACTAAGGACTTTGAGTGGAACTTAGGATACTACTCCAGTGATGTGCAGTCATGGGGTGTGAATATCTACATACCACTCTCCTCTGTCTGAAATTTTTCTCCTCTGAATTTCACTTATCCAATTTTCATAATAATTTTATAAATGTTGTATATTTATAATATTATAATGGCCCTATTCCACCTCATGTAGAATAAAAAAATGAGTAAAATTTTATTTTCTAATTGTGGATGACCACTTCAAAATTTTGGGACAATCAAACAACAATAATACTAACCCAGCAAACACTTATTGGTAAACATTTATGTGATAAATGTTTTTCTAAGTGTTTCCATATTATTTTTTTCTTGAATTCTAACATCATTTCTCAAAGAGACATATTATTTATCTAAGTTACAGATAAGAAAACCAAGAAAAAATTACAAGTTAAGTAAATGGCCTTTAGACAAATAATTTGTGAGTGATAAAAATTAAGTCCTTCACTTATGCCTCCAAATTCGTTTTTTTTTCCTTCAAGTATTCCCTAGAGCTATCAACTGAGACATCAATTTATGCGTTCTACTAAAAATCAATGACAGCTACAAGAGATATGTTTACTCTTCAAGGAGGAAAATATTGATAATACTGAGAGTCACAACATCTAGAACTACTTATCTTTATCTCTTTCTTTAAAAGGCGGCAAATACATACAGTGACCTGTAGCATAAACTGATCATAATTCTGTTTGAGAATTCTTTTCTAAGCCTAAGCCCTTAATTGTAGTACTACGTATGCAGTGTGGGTGTTTTTGTTGTTCAATACTTATGACCAGACACCTGTCTTAAAGCCTGAGGGAGCAATAGCTCAGGCAGACTCCATGAGCCATCTGCTGCTGACATTCTCAGACTATACTGGGTCAGATTTCCTGGGAGTTAGAGAAGTCTTCTGTGACCCACCCCTTCAGCCCTATCAGGTCACACTGATAACTGTGTACGATCTCAGAGGGGGCCACTTTTCAAAATGGGAACGTGGAACTGAGTGAAGCTGCTGATGGACATATAAGGTACTTATTAACGAAGCAAAACAATTTTACCATTTTAATATGAACAACCAGTTGTAGGGTGTACGTGTTTTAGTGAAAACACATTTCTCCTTCATGGGATAATCTCATGTTAACATGATTCATGAAATGCACTCAGTCCAGGAATTCTTCACCTCAGCTCTTTGGGAAGAAGCTTTGTCTCTTCATCTTAAATTAATTGTGTAAATGCCAGTGACCTTAAAAGTGAGTAGGGATACTTTAGTTAATCTGACAGAAACGAACGCTATTTGTCATTGAAATTCCTCAAGTTTGTGGAACACGTTCAAAGAAAGACCTTTTTGATCTTAGGAAATAACCCTTTAAAAAATGCGCTCCGGGCTTCATCTAAAATTCAACTTCTCTCATTACAGCTCTGCACCTGTGATTAGTGTTAAATGGATGAATAGTCTCTATTCTTCCTGAGAATGAATCTTCATTGATCTCATTTGAGATCAAAAGAGAAAAAAAACATATTAAAACTTTTACCATTAAATCTCAATGCCCTTAAGCAAGTGGTCTGGTTGAAAGGTGGTAAAAGCTACTAGATAGGCCCTGGAGCAGCTTGTTAGAGGATATCAATTAATATTGCCAGATTTTTATTCCTTGATATGTCATTACTTGCACAGTCAGTACTACTGAATTATTAATAGTCTGCAGTACGCTGAGACTTGCCTCAATTATTTCCATTCATACTTAAAGAAAAGTTTTAAGACATATGAAACATGTTCCGGGTACAGTCAGAATTTTTGTCATGCCTATTTCGAGATCCTGTTTTTAGCTGGAAATGATAAGGTGATGCCTAGGTCATCTGACATTAGAAATTATGGGTCAATGAGCTGCCATAATTGTGTGATCAACTGCAACAACCTCTCAAGAGTAGATAATTCAGAATAAAATATTCAATATTTAATAAAAATTCCAGAAACATCTCTAAAATCAACTTGCCTGTGCACACACCTACTACCTGAAGGACTTCTTAGAGTTCCAAAAGAAAGAAATGGCAGTTCACTCCTGCCGTGGAAAGAGCTGAAGAGATACATCCTAGCATTCCAATCAATCAGTGTACCAGAGTGATTAGACACACCACATTTCTGATTGAAACACTGTGCTAGCCAGGGAGAGCCCACCACTGTGGTCATCCCATAGTAACAGTGGTTTGTGGACAATGATTTTATTTTGTGAGAATAAATTGATTTATGATAGGCTAAGTGCAAGTGAAGGAAAACTTGTTGAATATCTAATCACCTCACCTGTATTGCTGTCTAAATAGAACTATGTGTATTATCCCTTGTGATGGTTTATTGCTGTGTGTTTTGTGCAATTTTAACAATACTGTCATAAGACAGTAGGACGCTAATGTCTATTTTTAATTTAAAATATGCTCAGTAACTGATTTTCAGTGTATTATAAAAATATTCATTTTCACTATATAAATTTCGGGTCCTTGAAATGTCAGTACATTTCTGCATCTGACAGGCAAAGGCATTTTTGAAAGATACTCATGATCAGCACAGTAGTCTCGTGGTTAAAAATTTAGGGGGGAGAAAAGATTTTTGACAGGGCTTAGACGCTTATAACCCATTGCTCTCAACAGGAGTAGAAATTTAAAATGACAAAATATCACTGTAGAACCTAATAGGGCAGCTCATAAAGTCACATGATTTAGAAGAAGTCATAATTGGTCATCCGTAATATTAATCATCTTTGGAATAGCTAAAATGTAAAAACATTTAAATTAGCATCTGGCAGATCAAAATAATTAGCTATAAAATAGTGTATCGAGTTACAGATACTCCCCCGTATCCTAATAAGAGAAAGACAGTATGTGATAGAATGAAAGAGTGAGAGATTTGCATAAAGCAATACCATTCATTTGTGGCCCAGTCATAACCAACCAAAAATATTCTATTTTTTTGGTTCTGAAATTTAATTATATTGACAGTTAAGTGATCCTTCAGAGCTTAAAAGAACTGCATGTTAAGGAAAAATGTTGATATTAAGTCACAATGATAACTAGAGTATTTTTAGATTGAAAATGCATAAATAAATTAAGGTAAATTGCTTCTAAACAAATCATGCATTTACACAGTACTGAAGGGATATATATAATTCACCTAAGTTTATTTGGAATATTTAAGAAAAAAATAAAACTTTGCCATATAGACAAGTTAGGATTTCAGCTTGGCCTTTCTCCCAGCTGGCTTCTGTCTTTCTCAGTGAGCCATGGATAAGGTAGAAGGAAAACAGCATTTTTCCCTTATCACAGTGTCTTGTACCAAGTGGTCATTCAAAAGCATGTGTTGGTGATCAAGAAAACTGGTGATTGGGAATCGATTCCATTAAAGAATCTTTCCTTACTATACTTAAAATGTCACTGAGTATTTTGTTAATGCAGTGACACACTCACTTTTAAATGGAAGTTTTTAAGTAAGAATTCAGAGGGTTCTTCTTTCTCAAGATTGCTTTGACTGGTGCCTTTGTGGTTCCATAAAAATTTTAGGACTCTTTTATCTATATCTGTGAAAAATGCCACTGGAATGTTGATAAGGATGGCCCTGAATCTATAGACTGCTTTGGGGAGTATGGACACTTTAAAAATATTAATTTTTGTGATCCATGATCATGGGACATTTTTCTTTCCATTTGTTTGTCTTCAATGTCTTCCATCAAAGTCATGTAGTTCTCATCATACAGATCTTTGACCTGATCGGTAGAATTTATTTCTAAGTATTTTTTTTCTTTTTGATGCTACTGTGAATGAAATTGTTTTCTTTCTTTTTCAGATAGTTTATTGTTAATGTATAGGCACACAAATGATTTGCTGTATGTTGCTTTTATATCCTACAACATTACTGAATTTACTTATTCTTTTTTTTTTTTTTTTTGGTGGAGACGTTAGGGTTCTCTACATATAATGTCATTTGCAAATAGAGACAGTTTGACTTCTTCCTTTTCAATTTGAATGCCTTTTATTTATTTTCTTCCCTAATTGTTTTAGCTAGGACTTCTGGCACTATGTTAAATAGAAACGTTGAAAGTGGGTACCTTTGTCTTCCTCCAGATCTCAGGGGAAAGATTTCAGCTTCCCCTGCTGAATATGATGTTAGCTGTGGGCTTGTCACATATGCCTTCATTATGGTGTGGTCCATTCCTTCTATACTCAGTTTGTTGAGAGTCTTCATCTTAAAGAATGTGGAATTTTGTCATATGTTTTTCATGAATCAAATGAGATCATATATTTTTTATCCTTCACTCTATTAGTATGGTGTATCATAGTAATTGATTTTCATGTAATTCAGCAATCTTACTTCTGGATAAATATATATCCAAAGGACATGAAAGCAGGACCAAAGAGATAATCTGCACTCCCATGTTTATAGCAGCATTATTCACAACAGTGAAGACATGAACACAGCTTAAGTGTCCATCAATGGATGAATAAGTAAAATGTAAATATATGTTTGTATATAATAGAATGTATAGATTATATGTATATATATACACATATATACATATATATATATATATATATTTCCTTTATATATATATATAAAGGAAAATTACTTATCCATAACAGAAAATTCTGCCACTCGTGACAGCAGGGATGAATGAGGGCATTACTCTAAGTAAAGTAAATCAAAGACAAATACTGTATGATCTTTCTTATATGTGGAGTCTAAAAGACTCAAACTCCTAGACAGAGAGAGTAGAATAGTGGTTGCCAAGATCTGGGGAATGGGACAAACGGGAAGATGTTGGCCTTGGGGTATAAATTTTCAGTTTTAAGATGAATAAGTTCCAGAGAACTAATATTCAGCATGGTGACTATTCTTAACAATGCTGTATTATACACCTGAAATTTGATAAGAGAGTAGATTTAAATGTTCTCCCCATGAGGAACTATGTGAGATAATGGATGTGTTGACTAACTTTGTTGTGATAATCATTTCACAATATATATGTATATCAAATTAAAAAAATAATTCAGAGGGTTGTGACAGAAAGAAAACTATCAAACCCCACCAAGCTAACTGAGCTCTGGGTTGAACTATTATTCCTTTTTGTGTGTTTGTTTTACTTTCTGCAAAATCTGATTATTCAAAGTTATATAAGCATCTTGACTTAAAAGCTAACTTGAGGCTAATGTACAAATTCGGCCCAGAAGGTTTTTGAGATACAATATGCCTGTTAGTTAAAACATGACAGGTAATCTCTCTAGAATTGACTGAAGTGGGATTTGTAGTTCTCTAATTCTACAGGGAAAGTAATGTAACAGCTGCTAAATAATGTGATTCTTAAATGGCATTTTTTTACAAGTAGTAAGGATTTTTAATTGATGTATTTAGCAGGTATTAAACAGCTCTCTACACTCTTGTCCAGTGGGAAGTGGTTGTCATGTGCCCCATGCTGTTATTCCATATGGCAGAACTGCCCGTGTTTAAAATTCCTTCCATTTGGATCTGCTCAAAATCCCTGAATAATATTCATTTAGACTTGCATTTGGAAGTGCTGTAAAGAAATACGAACAAAATATCATCCCTAAGTTAAGGTCTTCCTTCTACCTTTCTGTAGCTCAAACAAGCATGTGTCATTATGTTCTGTTTCAGGATTAAGGCCATGATAATTTTTCATGTGCTAGTTGATATCTTTTTAAAAAATTTATGAGTGGCATAAAAATTCCTATTTAACATCAAGGACTTTTCAGAGAGGATTTAGTATATTAAAATGTGAGAACAATTTATAAATAGTAAAGTTTGATACAATATAAAGCATATTTGGTAAAAGTAGTTGTTGTTCTGTATCCATTATGATGAATTGCCCTAAAAAGGAACCAAGACAGTAGCAGTGAGGTGTGGTAGACAGAGCTCAGGATTTGTTCAAGTTTATATTTAAATCCCAGTTAGTTAACATGTAGTGTAATATTAGTTTCAGGAGTAGAATTTAGTGATTCATCACTTACATACAACATTCAGTGCTCCTCACAACAAGGATTTGAAGGCAGGTTATCTGAGTTCCAATCCTAAATCTAAAATGTATTGGCTTTGTGTTTCATTTAACCTCTCCTAAGCTTTAGTGTTCTCTTCAGGAACGTGTGGATAATAATGTTAATAAGATGATACTTACCATTGGGAGAAAATTTGATAGAGGATTTGAATAATATCACTCAACATCTAGCACAATTTGTGGCCCATTTTAGTTACTCGATATTCAACAAATAAAGAGTTTTAAAAATTCCAAGAGGGCACAAATGTTAGTTGCTATTCTGATTAAGTACCTAGAATTAAAATAATCTCAAGACAAATGGACAGCAACAAACAAAATTTCAAACCTCTTTTCTGCCCATATTTGTGAGAACACATTAAAAACTAAAATGTTTTTGAACTGATGTCTGATATATGTTTATTAAATTATATTTGTACATTGACACTGCCCTGAATTGAGGAAGTAAAATATAGTTTTGTCAGATTTAGAGAAAAGAAGCATTCTTCCTGTTTTACAATTGTGCCTGTGTGTGTGAAGGAACCAGATGGTAGAGCAGAGGGACGAGATGGCTCACATATATTATCAAGTACACAGCACATAAATCAATACTGCTTTAAAATCCAAGTTTAACTTCAGAATGACTTGATCAGATGCAGTATAAGTTATGTCATCCCCAACATAAAATATGTTGTTAGTAGAATAATCTTGTTGGTGTTTTGTAAAAACTATGATATAGCAGGTATTAAACATTATATATAATATACAAATTATAGATATCCTACCTAGGTAGTTAATATTGTGCTGAAGTTAATGAGATTCTGATTTAGAGGAATGCTTATTTCCACAAATTAATCTTCATTTGGAGGGCTGAGAAATCTTTACTGAATGTATAAAGGGAAGGCTGACTGTCTATCATTGCTGAATTTCACCCTTGCTTGACATTATAACATCTTGCCACTAGAGCTCATTGTTGCGCTTTCCATAGATTCCAAGGTTCACTCTATCACTTTCTTTCTTTCGTCCTTTCTTCCTCCCCCCCACCCCACTTCAAATCATTCTGCTAGCTGGCATAGTCCTTTATGAAAAATACCACATTCTAAAAATACATTGATATTTAAGAATAAAAATATCCCAAGATCTGGAATCTCCCTCTGAAAGCATGGTAAGATGTCGAAACTATGGCAATCCCTGATATTATAGCACTTTATGGAATAATTTAAAATATCAGTCTGGTAAGCAAATGTCTTTTAATTAGACATATTACACCATCTTTATCAAACATGTTAAATTGCTCATTTGCAAATATTCTCCAAGCTGGATGAATTTAATAAAAAACACTAAAAGATTCTATCATATATAATTTGTACTTGAAAATCATCTCTACTGTAATTTCTTAAAAACTAATCCTTTTAAATATTCAAATGCAATTTCAATGTTTTATTTCTATATATATATATAGAGAGAGAGAGAGAGAGAGGGACCAATAGCTCTTAAAGGGATTTTTAACTCATTTTTTTCATTTTTAATTTTTTTAAATATTTAGTTTATTTGAGAGAGAGGCAGAAAGAGCACAAGCAGGGGGGACAGGCAGAGGGAGAGGGACAAGCAGCCTCCCCAGCGAGGCAGAGCCCAATGTGGGGCTCGAGTCCAGGACCCCAAGAACGTGACCTGAGCCAGAGTCAGACATTTAACCAACTGAGCCACCCAGGGACTCCTAACTCCTCATTTTATACACAAAACCTCGGTTTCCTCTCTCATTCCAAATTCAGACTTTTTCACCTTCAAGTTGCACTTGAAAGTAAAAAGATTTAGAAGACCATGATAAAAATACTTACAAAGAGGTAGTCCTAAGTTCCCTCCACTTTCTTTTTCCTTGTGTTCTCGCAATTTCAAATCAGTGCACACTCTTGGGGCTTTCCTCATAACTCAGAGATTGTCTGCAACCTAACTCCAACATCCAGTCAAGTAGAAAATGATCCTCTTTATTGTTGCCCCATACTCTCATTACGTGTGTGACTTTTCTGGATTCTGTTAGATAACAGAAGGCCCAAAGAACATGTCCAAAATAATTTGTCTCTATTTACACTAATTCAGTGATTATGAAGTTGTTAAACTCACACCTACCTATTTAACTATAGATGCTCTTTCCCAGTGAAAACTCCTGATTTTCCAGTAGCCCAAAGCAAGTTAAAATTCCAACCTAAAACTTCCCTAACTAGTTGCAAGATGGATTTCTAACTCATTTATGCCCTCTCTCATTTTCGAATAAGCTTTTCAATTAAAAACGTAACTTAAAAAATGTGTGCATCACACACGCACATCTCTACCTCTCAAGCTTTGCCCACAGTGCATTTATGGAAGCTCCCTTCATAATAGAACAGAGAGAGTACTCTGGCTCTTGCAAACATTTTGCTTTCACTCCACTACAGATACAAGCTTTAGGCTCCAAGCTCACCTACCCCCACCCTCCATCTGATTGAGACTTTGCTTCTTCAGCTACCAAAGCAAAAGCTTTCCTTCTGCTCTACCCTCTGCTTCACTGAGGTAGAAGGCTGAGCATTTCGCTTATAAATCCCCAATTCCCTGGATGAACAATAATGGATAAATTGCTTGTGTATATTTATAAAATGCCAGGCTATGAAAAGGAATTGGACTGAAAATTTAGGTTCGTATTTCAATAACTGGTATACGTAACTTTCCTATTTTTTGCCTAGTTAATTTTTATATTCTGAGAGAGTTCCCAGAGATACAGACAGGGTAAGGGCTAGGAGAAGGAAGATGGACAATGTAATCTGAATGAGAAAGATGTACAGTGATACTTTTCCTTTCAAATTACCTGACAATTCAATAGACATGGGTTATATATTAAGGAAAGAATGTAGTCCAAGACAGCATATTCCTGCCTGCCTGGGAATGTCTTAGATAAATGGACAGCTTTCTATACTGTGGAAGTTAGATACTCTATTCAAGATAAAACGGTTTGACTGACAGATCAGTATCCGAGAAATACCTGGCATATCAGGATCTTCATGCAAATAAGGACAGCCATTCTAAAGTCATTAGCTGAACTTTTGGTTGGGGGTGGGCCTATATCACTAAAATCAAGAGTGCTGAAGCACTTAACGTTTCCACAAAAATCCACAGATCAGAGAAGCTACATGCTAAAAACAATATAAACTTAAAACAACTGTCAATGAAAATTGTTGAAATATCTCTCTTGTGAGATTTTATAAAATATAAAATCTTCCCAGTCTTTATTTTGTAAGACGTGCACAATAGTGCATGGTAATGAGAATGTTCCATGACATTTTTTTTCTTTTTCCTTTTTTTTTTATTCTTATGTTAATCCCCATACATTACATCATTAGTTTCAGATGAAGTGTTCCATGATTCATTGTTTGTGCATAACACCCAGTGCTCCATGCAGAATGTGCCCTCCTCAATACCCACCACCAGGCTAACCCAACCTCCCACCCCCCCTCCCTTCTAGAACCCTCAGTTTGTTACATGACATTTTTAAAAAATTAAATGTACAGCAAATATAAATGACAATTATCATTAATGGATGATAGTACTGGATTTTTTCCTTTCCTTTTTTTTCTAATTTCCGCCTTGTACATTTTTGCTTTGCTTACCATATTTAAGTAATCAAGCTTATTTAGTTTTTATTTGCAAAAAATAGTAACCACTATTCTAACAGTGATGAATATATTTAAGTTATCCTCAACTATAGGGAACTGACTGGTCCTTAAAGCAGCTTTTTTTTTTCCATTGTACTGTCTTCTTTGAACTCTCCCCATCCTTGCCTCCCAGGTTTTAGCCAATGCTTTGGGGATTTAAGACTTTCAAATTTTTAAAAGCTCTATCAATTCTGTTTGTTTGTTTGTTTTTTTAACTTTGAAATATGTTTTAAGCAAAGTAAAAAGTCATCAACATCAATACAGACAACGTGGTGGGGACATTATTATATCCTGTCCTCCTTTTTAGCCTAGGACAAGGATTGGAGATTGGCAACTAGAAACTGCTAGTCTCATTGGAACAATTTTTATAAAGGGAATTGATGCTTATGTAAATACAGAGTGCACGCTTATGCAAGCAGTCGTTAACCTTTACACTCCTCCTGAGCTCGATGATATGAAGTTAACATCAACTGAATCATTTTCATCTTGCAGACTTTGTGGAAAGATTCACTATGCAATTATTTATTTGGTGTTTACAATCTACAATCTTTTCACCAGCAACTTATTTTCATATGGTTCAAGAACTCACAACTACATCTCTTCATATAGCATCTCTACACAAAAATTTTTGGTATTCCACTTTTCTTGTACAGAAGACACTACGTTCCCCAGTTGTTGCATAGAATTGTGTCCAATTCCTAAGCAATGTAGCTCCAAAGCCTATACTGATTTAAAATATGCAGATTAGGGACGCCTGGGTGGCTCAGTTGGTTAAATGTCTGCCTTCCGCTCAGGTCCATGATCCCGGGGTCCTGGGGGTCCTGGGATTGAGTCCCGCACTGGGCTCCTTACTCAGTGGGGAGCTTGCTTCTCCCCCTGCTCATGCTCCCTCTATCTCTCTCTCTCTGACAAATAAATAAAATCTTAAAAAAATAAAATATGCAGATAAAATTCTAAAGAAATACTCTTCATTCTCCATATTATTTTACATGTGGGAATATGATTCATGTTTTAGGTGTGTATATGTGTGAGTGTGTGTGTATATTTGAGGAAGGGTTATAGAATTGTGTAGTAATCCATGTAATAAACAAGAAGAGTCTGTATTGATCAGGAGAAAGTTAGAGAACTTTGTTCCTTGACCATAAGAAATAAGTTTATTGTGTAATATATTTTCAAATGTTCCTATATGGATTATCTGTTTTTGTGCTTTATTTACAGTTATTTATTTTTCCATCTCAAATCACCTTTCCAGAAAAACTCGACTAATTCCTAGGCTATCACAGTTTATTGACAAGCTGAAATGACCAAGCAAAATGAACATATTTAATCATTTACTCAAAAGCTATTTGGATCTCTTGAATGAAATAATGAAAGAAACTCACATAGATCTACAACTACCTCAAACTTCTTCAAAAAGTATCTATTGATTAGTTTATTCATTTCCTTGTGCTTTCTCCTCAACCAATTGAATTGGCCATTTAAATTACAATGACATACTCAGAAACCTGGGTGTCATCCCTAAGTTTACTCATTTCCACATGTTTACTGCCAAATAATCAACCCTTAAAGATCACTTAAGACTAATTCCTTTTTTTTTTCATGCCCCTATCACTTTTTTAGTATGGTCTCCCATCTTCTTTCCCATGATTTATTGCAATAGACTAACTTGTATGCAGTCTGGAAAATTTCTAGATATGAAGAGGCATTTTACTGCAGAGGATAACCAGATGGCAAATAAGCCTGTGAAAAGTTATTGACTATCACCTACCAAAAGGGAAATGTAAAAACCACAATGAGATATCACTAAATGCCTATCACAATGACAAAAAAAAAAGAAAAGAAAAGAAAAGAAAACCTGAAAACATCAAATGCTGACAAGGATGCAGGGAAACAGGAAAACTAACTCCTGTTTTGCTGGTGGGTATATAAAATGGTACAACCATTTTGAAACAGTTTGGCAGTTTCTTAAAAAAATGAAACATGCAAGTACCATAGAATGAACAATTGTAATCCTGTGTGCTTATCCCAGAGAAATGAAGACACATTTCACATAAAAACCTGTGTCTACATGTTCACAGCAGCTTTATATGCATAATAGCCCAAACCTGGAAACAATCAGGATGGACGGTTACACAAACTGTGGGACAACTATACCATAGATTACTCAACAATAAAATGGAACAAAGTATGGATACAGGTGCAACCTGAATAGATCTCCAGAGAATCCTGCTGAGGGAGAAATACAAATCCACAAGTATGAATCTATTTATATAACATCCTCTAATGACAAAATTAGAGAAATAGAGAACAGACCAGTTACAAAAAGGTAAGGACCTACTAGAAAGAAGGTAGAGGGTGGAACAGAGAATTGGAATCGAGGATGGTATAGAGAGTTTCCCATAAGTGATTGGGAAAGGACAACACAAAGGATCTTGCAGACGTGGGACTGTTGTGTGTCTTCCCTGTGAGGTGGAAACACAAATCCACAAACAGGACAAACTTGCATAGAATTAATTACACACATACACACGAATGAGCACAAGTAAAACTGGGGAAGCGTGGACAATACCGGTGAGGGGAGAGAGACTCTCACAATACAGGAGAGACTGAAGTACATTCTGCTGAAATAAAAGGCAGAGGAGTGTTTATGCACTGGGGCAAGCTAGCAGAATGGGGCTGTGGGAAGTTAATGAGGAGGTTGGTCAATGTGGTTTGGCCATCCCTGTTTGTAACTGGCCCTTCTTCAAGATAGGCTCCTATCCTCCCGCAGATATTCGGATGCAGGGGTGCAACCTGAGAGACTGTGTCTCAAAGGAATGGCTCCCAGGTCCTTGAGAAAGACATTCTTGGGTTATAGAAGATTTACATCGCAAAGAGACAGAGAAGGGAGTTCTGATACCACGTTTTCTAAAGTAAATAAGAAAAGGTAGGGAAGGGGTCTGTTGTCAGAAAGAAACACATCTAAAGCTCAGTCAAGCCAAGAAGAATGTTCAGGCTGTCTTGGTCAATCCATTTCTCATGCTGCAGCGAGTCTGCCTTTCCCACAACTACTTCAATTCATAGGTGAAATACCTGTTAGAAGCTCTCCTGAATCCATTATACTTTCTTCCTGGGCTACTTTGAGAGCATCCTCCAAAATTGTTTACTGCCCAGTTTTGACTTATCTATCTGCATTTCTATCTCCCCCCACTGGACTGCAAGCTCTTTGAAAGCAAGGACAGTGTGTTCTTAGCATGCAGACCAGTACTTGGCACAGAATTTGTTTATTCATTCAACAAATATCTATTAGGCACTTAAAATATGTTAGAAACTATATTAAGTCCTCTATTCATGTCACTTATTTTTTATCCCTCAGATTTCTCATTCCTAAGATTGACACATTTTACATCTCAACACAAAAATTGTGCACATATATATATATTTTTTTCTGGTGATAAAATAAATGATGTGTGCCTGCTCCATTCAGGATATTCAACATACTTAAAATTGAACTATTCAACATACTTAAAATTGAACTATCATTGTTTCCTCCAAACCTGCTCCTTTTTCCTTAGTATTTGCTATAGTTATGGGTACCATCATTCATCTAATTGCTCAAGCCAGAAAATATGGAGTCATGCTAAACCCTTCTTTCTCAGCTTCCACATTTATTTGGTGAGCAGACCCTGATGACTGTGCCTCTCAGATGTTCCACATTTCCATTTCCTCTTTTTTAAACCTAAAGCCACTGTCTTCAATAACCTGGACTACCTCCTGACTGCCCAATCCATTGTCCCCATTCCAATCAGGTAATTTTTTTTTTAAGAGAAGCATCTAATCAGGTTATAATTTCTCTGTTTAAAATATTTCAAAGCATTTCCTTCCTTTTCTTCCCACCACCCATTACAAAATGATAAATTCTAAAGTCCTTAGTACTGTACACAATGGCCTTTATGATCGTGGTCACAGCTCACTCGCTACAGCCTGCATCTTCTTTCATGCACCTTATGTTCCAGAGAAAATAAAACTGATGCATCCGTGAGACTTCAAGCTTGCATATGTCTTGGTATTTCTAATATTTCTTAGGATTCTCTCCCTCTCCCTGCCTTCTCCCCACATCCTTATCCTGAGTAGATTACACAAAATAACATTCACAGCAGAAATACATCTCCTGTGAGAAAACTTTCTCCGACTACACCCTATTGTAAAGTTGATTTAAGTGATCTATCTACCTCTCCAAAACCTACAACCAAACAAGTGTTACAGGAAATATCCAGAAAGCCAAGAGAATTAGAAATCTACAAATATTGGAAATCACAAGTCCAAAGTTAGCATGGAGGAACAAATGTAGAGCATCTCCTGGTATTTACACCGAAAATTAGAAACAGAACTAAAGAAGGTGTTATCCATGCTTCACTGCATGCCCAAGATTATTTACTCTAACACTTAAATGATAAAGGTCAGATGCAGTATATTACAGTATTTTTCTTAACAGTGTCAATCATTTTAAGTTAGTGATGGCGTAAGAAGTTTCAAGAGCAGGGCAAAACATATAGAAAGGACTTGAATCAAGTGTTCATTACAGCGTGTGCTGTAAAATGCATAGTTCAGATTTCATTTCATGTAATTTGTGAAGAAAATAAAATATAGCTTGTATAATGCATTTCATAGTAATAACATTATTCATCATAGATGAATAAAACTAGAAAATTTGGTTTATTACTGTGTGTCTTGTCTGAATAACAGCTAAAATGTACTTGTGCTTTCAATTAGTATCATCACCTTTATATAGAGTCAAGTGCAGCCAAATTGCATAGAGAGGTGAACTGACAATTCGTCAATTCATTGGCTCAATTTCATCCCCAAAGAACCACTTCGGATTTCAGATTCAGGATGGGTTATTTACACTGATCGAATTAACCAGTTCAGAGATAAATCTGTACTCTGTGGATGTAACTTGGAAATAAATATATACCTACAAATCATTTAAAAAATTCTTGCTGTTTCAAACTTCTATGTTTCTACTTTCACAACTAACGTAACATAAAGTTTCCATATATTTTCACTTACAAGTGCTTAATCTGAGATACTGAAATTTAGACAGATGCTGTATTCCTTGATGCTCTTTAGAACTGGAATGAGGAGTTCTTAGTGAGAAGGAATGGAATTTTATCTTTTATTTGCAAAAAAATATCAGATTACTCATATTACTTTACTGCTTCCTAGAACACAGAGCACCTTGTATATTTTTTCTAAGTGATCAGTTATTCTTATTAGAATTTAAGTTCAACTCATTGATTTAAAAAAGACTTTTATGATATATCATGGCAAGTTAGATTCAACTACAATTTTTTTTTTTAATTTGAGAGAGAGCACACAAGCACATGGGAGCAGGGGAGAGGAGAAGGAGAGGTGTGGGTAGGGGGAGGAAGAGGGAGAGAGAGACTGTTAAGCAGGCTCTATGCCCAGAGAAGCCCAATGCCAATGCGGGGCTTGACCTCACAACCATGACTTGCACCGAAATGAAGAGTCGGACACTTAACTGACTGAGCCATCTAGGCACCCCTCAACTAGAATAATTTCTGAGAATGAAAATATTTCAATAAGAAATTTCCACTTCATACAGAGAATGCCACTTACCAACAATTATTGCTATATGTTTCTAAGTTCTCTTGCTAATTTATTTGCTACGTTTTTCTTTTCTTTTTTTTTTAAAGATTTTATTTATTTTTTAGAGAGCAAGCGAGAGAGAAACAGCATGAGAGGGGAGAGGGTCAGAGGGAGAAGCAGGCTCCCCGCCGAGCCGGGAGCCCGATGTGGGACTCGATCCCAGGACCCCGGGATCATGACCTGAGCCGAAGGCAGACGCTTAACCATTGAGCCACCCAGGCGCCCTTATTTGCTACGTTTTTCAATAAATTATCTCTTAAATATTTCAGAATGTAAATTGGAATAAATGCTTAAGAATAATGAAGATCATGGTGATACTTTTTCAAAGAAACGCTGCATGATAAAAAAAAAAAAGAAAGAAAAGAAAAAAGATTATTTTAGGAATGTGGTTCTGGACACAGAGGCAAGCTCTAAACCAGCAAGGGTTTGGAAATTCAAAATCTAACAAAGCCTGAGGTGGTGCTCAATGCCTGTGTGGAAAAAAGTATGCTTTTCTTGCACTTCAATTCCTCAACGTCCATCCCTTCATTCTCCCCCAAATGTCTGCCATTGCAAAAATTTTCCCTTTGCCTCAGTATTATCTCTATAACAATCAAATGCTATTCTCAGATATCGCAGAGACCTCTATCTTTTGTGAGGCTATCCTTGATCATTCTAGACAGTACTGAAGTTTACTAATTCTTCACAGGAAGTCTAGGAAGTAGCATGTGGGCTACAAACATAAAGAAGCAAAATTTGAGTTTATTTTTATTACTGATGCCTGACACATAATTACATACAGCATCATTTCTTCTGTCTTAATTAGGCTATATTTTCTTGCGAACATTGATTGTACTTTTCACTTCTTTTATATTTCCGTAAGGATTGGCAGCACCCTGATCCTCACTATCCTATCATGTACTTTTATCTTTTTTAGTGGTCTTACCACCCTCTCAGCAGATCTTGCCATCCAGTTATGTACACATTTTTGTTGCCTCTCTCCACACTAGAATGTGAGCACAAAGAGTGCAAGGATCTTTTCTTTCTTGGTCCCAGCAATTTCTCAATTCCTAGAAGAGTTCTTGGCCCAGAGTAGGCCCTCAAATATTCGTTGGAAGAATGAAGGGACAGAATCCTGATTAGGAAATAGCTGTTTATACATAATGGTTAATTTGAGCGAGGCTTAAGGGACAAGCATTCTGCAAGTCCAGGCCCTGTAAATTATCAGAGACCCCAGACAGTGGACTCAACCAGGATATTTCTACTGAAGTGAACTCTCCCTTTAATAAGCAACATGACTTGGGCAAATCGCAGATACCCTCTGAGCTTCAGTTTCCTGATGGGGCTGATAGTCTATTCCCCCTACCCGTAATCTTAAAAAATAAACATGTGAAAATATTTGTCAACCCTGAGAAGAGACTGTATACCATAGCCATCTATGGGTGTTGTGACACTGGAAACTGCCTATTAAATCTGCGTCTCTCACACTGACTCTTCTCAGAGTTTTAATATATACTAATACATAGACTTTCTTCATATGTACAAATAAGTGTATGAGTGTATGATTATTCCCTAGAGTTTTCTACATGGTAATGTACACATGTGTGAAAATGTCAGTCCCACAGCTACTGTTAAAATCAGTATTAATCTTCTGTCCATAGATGGCAGCAATGTACCAAATCTTACTTAACTTTATAGGCGACCTGTGAAAAAGTTATCTGTATACTAAATACCATGTTCTTTTAATAGGACATGAAAATTATTTAAGAAGAACTACAGCATCAATAGAATATGAACAAAAATGTAAAAAAAAAAAAATCCTCCACAGCCAGTCTCAGTCCTTTATTCAGTGAACTAAAGGGTTTCTTCAGCTTGCCCAGCATGGGAGTCTTTGTCATTTTAACTGAATGTCACAAAAGATATTGATAAAAATAAAACTCTTTTAAGATAATAGCAATTCAAAACAATACCAAGAAAATGCCCTGTCTTTCAGTAGTGGCTATTAAAAATGGATTAATACATGCATGCAGTTCTCTTTTATTTGTTTAAAAAATTAAAATGACCAGAAATGCTTACATCCAGAAACCTTTTATAAAGAAATAATGGGAGAAAGTCAAGAAAGGAGATTTCCAGATTTAGACACTGAAGACAAAGCACACCAAGAGAAATGGGCCCATGGGAGACAAGAAAAGCTACAAGACGAGGTTGAACCGGAGAGAAATATAATAAATCTAAACAATGCCTCAGACTGTCTATCAGAGCACAAAACATTTTGGTCAGCCATTGAATTTTCTGTCTATAAAATTCCCTATCACATGTTGAATCACATTGGTTCATTTTTTCCCTTTCTAAATTAAGAGCTCATTATGAATGCTTTGGAAAATTATGCCTACGTTAAGAGTGCAATTGTGTGGAAGAAATATATTTCCATTTTAAATCATGAGAAGTAAAAGAGCAGTTTAAAATTCCCCTATTACGCAACATTTAAAACCAGAAGATAATCTTTTCGTATTGGAAATATTTTAGCACGTAATTTAAATGATTTGGAGAGAATTATGTACCTACTGAAAAAAGAAAAAAAAAAACGAGAGAGAGAGAGAGAGAAAGAACTATCAAGAAAGAAATAGAAAAAGACACCACAGGACTGCCCAGTTTAAGGCTAAAAAGGGATAAAGCCCATGGACGAGAAAGGGCTGTTGAGTTATAGCACCTCACAAGGTTCAAAGCAAAACTACAAAACAACTTACAGATGTGGGATTTATTCATATCAGGGGTAGGTCTTTTAATACTGGCTTACTTAGCTCTTTGACTCTAAAAAATCCCAAGTCCTGTAAATCCTCCAGGGTCTACTATCTAATTATATTGGATATCCAGCATGTCTCCTCAATAAAAACTACCTTATTGTTTAATGGTTGGACTTTAGAGTCTTTGAAGACTGGGTTCTGCTCTGTTGGAAATAAATTAAAAATGTTGCTTTCCTTTTGCTTCGTTCCTAATTTGGTCCTTTATTTTCCATCTCATCATTCCACAACCTACCGTATCATGTATTTTCCTAAATAAATGTGTTTTCACCAATCCATCAGTACAGACTTTTTTCCTTGTTTTTCTTCCCCCTATGGTGGAATTCTTCTCTGGTATAACATAACATGGATTTCATGCTATCAGCCCCAGCATGTTTATAATTATATTAACTCACAGAAAATTAAATCAATAATACACATCAGGTTTTGGCATTATCGCTCAAGAAGAAATAAAACAAACAGGTTCAGGGAAATATACAGGGTATATGAAAATTGCTACAGTTTGGCACAAATTTCAAATTATCTGTTAGTCATATATGTGGATTTTTAAATTCATATTTTCTTGACATAAATCTGCAGGATAAAATGTACCCCAAATATCTTCATTACTACTGCATGAAGAGGTGATGATAGCAAGTGAATGTTTTTGGTAACTACCTTGTGTTTTTGGTAAATAATGTTCTGAAAAGTACAACCTTCAAAAATGTTTTATTTTCTTTCTCATTGATTACAACAATTCCTCAATTAAATAAAAAGATGCAAACTGAGTATCATGTACCATGTGTATTTTTAAGCCCTGCTTCCTCAAGCTACTTAAGGGGGAAAATAATGGATAGATGTTATATCTATATTGAGATATCTCTTGGGGTGTGTATGGGGTTACATTGGAAATTGTTTTTAGAAAAAGATGTATTGGGTCACTCATTGCTATTTTGAGTCCTGTTGTTACTTTGAGTTAGGAAAAAAATGATCAAAATTCTTACCAAAATGACCAATATAAAAGTAGTGGAATTTCTTGATTACAGTTTGTCACTTTAAAAATAATTAGAAAGGTGAGAACCTACTGCTATCAGGAAAATATAAAATTCTTTCAAGACAATTCTCACATCTGGTTCCATAATCTTCTAGTGTTGATTTCTGGTAAAAAATAAAATCACCAATTCAAATGATAAAATGTACTTTCTGAGTGCATTGTTAATTACTAGACACTCAATAGCACAGTTATCTAATGGAAATTATTTCTGAGATGACTGTGTCCAGGTAATTCAATCCCCAAATATAAGTGTTTTATTTTATCACCCTATTAGATGAAAAAAAAAATCTCTTGTTTAAGGAATAGGAAAAGGTACTGCAAAGAAGATGTCAGAGTATATACGATCAAATGTCCTTGTACTAGAGGTAGCGTATAGTTCAGACTGTAAACACAATGATTGCACAAATGTTTAAATGTCTTCTTTCCATTAACACAAATGATGAAGCTCCCAGAAAGCTGAATGATTAAAAGTGTGTGTGCGGGAGGGGTGGGGACAGCAGATTCTTATCTAAAATGCATAGTGTTTACTGCTGCATGTCTCAAAAAGCTGTTACAGTGAGAGCAAAACAGAAAGTGTGAAGTGTATAGGGTGCTTTTCAAAAGCCAGGGTGGTTGAAATTACAGTGCCAAGAATAAGCCATATGATATGTAGTCTACTTTCTCAGGAGAGAAAAACGGAGGAGGTATTCTAGCATAAAAAAGTCGTTATGGCTATATGAGGTATTAAAAATTGCTAATTAAAAACTTATAAAATTATACTTCATACGGTTCTGTCTTTGAGAATTTAGACTGTTCTTCTGAAAATATTTAAGAGTTACCAATAGAAGCTGGGAATAATTCTGACCCCAAAATTGAGATCATTTTTGCATTCTCATTCATTGCTATATGCATAAGTGTTACAATTCCATTATGAAAAATATGCTTACATAAAATGCCTGTATAATAAAGTTATAATATTGTATCTGTTTTTATAACACATATATTTTAACATTGTCTACAAGGAATAATCCTGTATTACAGATACTTTCATTGTTCCTTGCCCATGTCATAGCTATGTATTTTATTAAATTTAATGGGAAACTAACAAATGTTTATTGATAAGTGAATTGCATATTTTTTCCGAAAAATGACAGCCTTCCTAATTCTAATATTCATACCTCCTTCTGCAATAACAAGCAAATTAATATGTTACTGGATTCACAACCAAAATACATCAACACATTAGTTCTATTTTATTTTAGTAATCTCTTTTTTTTTTAAGATTTTATTTATTTATTTGAGAGAGAGAGAATGAGAGAGAGCACATGAGAGGGGGGAGGGTCAGAGGGAGAAGCAGACTCCCTGCCGAGCAGGGAGCCCGATGCGGGACTCGATCCAGGGACTCCAGGATCATGACCTGAGCCGAAGGCAGTCGCTTAACCAACTGAGCCACCCAGGCGCCCTTATTTTCGTAATCTCTTAAGAAATAGGTTGGGCATACTCATCTTGCCAATGACAAATAACTTCTGGACCTACCAGATGTCTCAAGGCTTTTTTCTACAAATAGTTTGAATTTAGGGTCTCAGTCTTTGATTTTTTTTTTCTCACCATTGTTCTTATTCCTTTATTCCATAGTAAAACATCCACATAACATGTTTAGTTAGTGGTTTTTCAGTGAGAAGACATTTACTACAATGGATTTCTTACCAATTGGAGGTTTTTCATGGTAATTGCTGGAGATTCCTTGTTATTACAACTATGCATTCTAATTTTGCCTAATGAGCCAATTCTAGTGATAAAGAAAACCCCAGGGCAGAGTGAAGCCTGTTACTTTTGGAATAACAAGTGCCATAAATGATACCTCACAGCCCAAGAGTTGGAATAGAGAGCATGATAGAAGGATGCTTTACCTGAGCTCACAATAGAGACTTACATAAACTAAATGGTAAATTCCTTGAGAGATTACACTTGCAGTATTACTCCCAGGATGAGGTGTGATATGAGGAACTCTAGTTAGTCTGCAATGATGGAAATGCAAAAGCAGTTTCTGTGGGCTAGAAGATACACAAATACCATATGATTTCACTCAGATGTGGAATTTAAGAAACAAAGCAAATGAGCAAAGGGGAAAAAAAAGAGAGAGAGGCAAACCAAGAAACCATAGAGTACAAACTGATGGCTACCAGAGGAGAGGTAGGTGGGGTGATGGAGTGAAACAGGTGATGGGGATTAAGGAGGGCACTTGTGATGAGCACAGGGTGATGTATGGAAGTGTTTAATCACTATATTGTACACCTGAAACTAATATTACATTGTAGGTTAACTAACTGGAATTTAAATAAAAACTTAAAGAGTTTTGTTTACTTAAGTCATGTGTCATGAATTAAACTTTTTTTTTTCCTTCCACTGACAGACATTTTGAATATGATAATATGAGGGATGAGGAGAAGGACTCCAACATTTACCAATAATTTACTGTGTGTTAGAACCATGACCTACACTGTCATTGAATAGTCCCAACAATCTAAAGCAGGAATTTACATCCCTTTGTAAGTTTAAAAAAAATAAGCTGACCTCCTAGGTATATAACTCAAAGGGACAATGCTGATAATTAGGAACTGGGTTTCTCTGACTGGGACGTATAGGTCTTTTCATGATGTCACACACTCACCTTGTTTTACAAGGCAAAAAAAAGATGCTCAGAGGATTCCATCATAGGAAATAGGAAAGGCCCTGGCAATGTGAGACACTCATGAAAAATTTGGCATGAATGGATCTTAGGGAATAGGAGAAGGCTGTTGATAGAGATGAACATAGAGATAGGTTGGAACTACAATTTAAAAAGCCAATTGGTGGAGGGTGAGATGAACCATGAGAAACTATGGACTCTGAGAAACTGAGGGTTTTAGAGGGGAGGGGGTAGGTGGATGGGTTAGCCTGGTGATGGGTATTAAAGAGGGCATGTTCTGCATGGAGCACTGGGTGTTATACGCAAACAATGAATCATGGAACACTACATCAAAAACTAATGATGTAATGTATGGTGACTAACATAACATAATAAAATAAAATTAATAAAAAAATAAAGAGCCAATTGCCTGAAGATGAGAGGGTCAAATAATTAATATTAAAGAAAATCACTGGGGCGCCTGGGTGGCTCAGTCAGTTAAGCATCTGCTTCGGCTCAGGTCATGATCCCAGGGTCCTGAGATCGAGTCCCGCATTGGGCTCCCTGCTCAAGTGGGAGAGTCTGCTTCTCCCTCTCCCTCTGCCCCTCCCCCTCCCCCACTTGTGCACCCTCCCTCCCAAATAAAATCTTTTAAAAAAAGAAAATCACTAAAATATAAAAAAAAATCACAGATCTGTGCCTCTGAAACAAATAATACAATATATGTTAAAAAAAGAAAAGAAGAAGATAGCAGGAGGGGAAGAATGAAGGGGGGGAAATCAGAGGGGGAGATGAACCATGAGAGACGATGGAGTATGAAAAACAGACTGAGGGTTCTAGAGGGGAGGGGAGTGGGAGGATGGGTTAGCCTGGTGATGGGTATTAAAGAGGGCACATTCTGCATGGAGCACTGGGTGTTATACACAAACAATGAATCATGGAACACTACATCAAAAACATGTATGTATGTACATGTTGTACAAAATGTACAAAAATGATGTAATGTATGATGATTAACATAACAATAATTTTTTTTTTAAAAAACATAGCCACAAGATATATATAAAAATATTTCCCATCATTTTTTTTTCCATTTGGAATAGCACATAGCAAAATATTTTTTAAATATATCTATTTTGTATTTAGCTAGTTCGACATTTAATTTATAACTGAGAATATCGAGAGATTCATAGAGGTAATGGATTTTCCCAGTCTTTTTTTTATTTTATTTTTTTAAAGATTTTATTTATTCATTTGAGACACAGGGATACAGAGAGAGAGAGAGCATGAGGAGGGAGAGAGGCAGAGGGAGAGGGAGAAGCAGGCTCCCCGCTGAGCAGGGAGCCCGATGCGGGGCTCGATCCCAGGACGCTGGGATCATGACCTGAGCTGAAGGCAGACGCTTAACCATCTGAGCCACCCAGGCGCCCTGATTTTCCCAGTCTTAAAGTTACTTTTGAAAGAACATTGCCTAGAACCAAGATCTTATAACTCCAAAACTTATCCATCATGCTATGAATTCTTGCTGCTTTTCTGACACATGCAGACATATAAGTTTTAGAATATAAATATAAACATGGTCATTGACATATCATACCCATAGATATAGACTACAATAACTAAAGTCTACTCTCCCCACTGTTTCATAATTATAAAAATTTGACTTACTCCAAAGGTTGAGTTGTACTAAGTCCAGAGACACCTCCTTGTCCGTCATTCACCACCATATCCTCCTTTCAGAAAAACATGAAAGGTCATATTTCAGATGCTAGCTGCCCTTTTCCTAACTAGGTCACAGACAGACACAGAGTGACAAATGTATAATTCGCCTAAATGGGCTTCTGGGTCTCCAGCTGCAGCTTCTGCGTATTTTTCTATTTCTCCTATGGACTCCAGTGGATCAATTTCATACACATGCACACACACACACCTTAATCAATGTGTAGTTTCGTTCACATAAAAATGTCATTCTACACTCAGCCCTGTATTATAATCTTTGGTTCATAGGCCTGCATCTTCTAGTATGTCCTGAGATTCTTGAGAGACAAGATGGAACTGCATCTTATTTGTCATTGCCATTTCCAGCATGGTACATAATAGGTACTCAGTAAGAGTCTGCTAAATAATGGGTTCACAGTCATGAACAAGGCAGTATTGTCAAAGAAAAGTTGCACCAGAATGTATTATAAAGACAAGAGAGACTTTATGTAACACTACTGCAATGGAGAATTGCACTGAACTCTAATGACACAAAAGGTGGGGGTTGTAAGCTGGGATGAGCTGATGGAAGAGTACTGGAGGGTGCACTGGAGGAGAGGTCAGGCAGTGCAATTAGGCCATCTGTGTTGGTTAATTGGCACTTCTCGAAGTTAGTCTCCTACCCTCCTATAGGGACTGGGAGATAGGGGTTCTAAGCTTCTCGATTTTTCCATTTTAAAGAGATGGCTCCTTTAACATTCCTGAGACAATTCTGCATTGTAAAACTGGCAAGACATTGAGAGAAGATTTACATCTTTAAGAATAGAGGGATACTTTATAAATGAAAGTTGTCTAAAGTTTATGCTCTAAGAAGAGCAGGTCAGGGACTTATATCTCGAAGAAGCCTATATAAAGTTGAGTTGAGCTGAGGGCAATTTTAAGGAAGTCATTGTAAATATGGTTCTATGGTCCCTTTTACACTGAGCTTAAAGTATTATAGAAAAAGTGACTGGATATTAAAATATTTTATACTCTAGTGAGCGCTAAATACAAGCAAACAAAATACAAATAGTAAATGTGAAAGGATCACAAATATTACCAATTCATCTTGTTATTTACTCTACAACCATGTATTCATTACCCTTTTCCAAAACAAGGCTCTTGAAATCGTATTCACAAAACAGCTGAAACCCTACATGGAAATATAGGATAATTTTGTTTTTATCTCTGTAAGTGAAAATAGATTTTAAATGGATATTTGCATTTATTACGGAGTCTAAGTAAGCTAATAAGTTAATAAGAAGTTAGCACTTGTTTCTGTTTCTCATATTTATGATCAATAACATGTCATTGAAAATCATAAAATTACTGGGTACTCCTATTTGGGAAAATAAAGTTTTAAAAGACAATTTCTGAGATTATGTTTTATCTCACAGTGGACCAAGATCTTGGAAAGAAGTTCAGATGAAAATCATAATATTGTCAATGAAAAGACAAGTAACAGGTAGGCCATTCTCTCAGACATCTGATTATAATGAAAGCAATGCATGGCTTGTTGACTTTGGCCAAAAGTATCTCCCTATCTGTTCGATTATTTGTTAGGAGGGACCCAACCTTTATAAACCAATTCATCCCTTCTTCCCCTTACCAATTCGAAATAAAATGTAATTCTCTGGCTAATGTTAAACTTCTTTTTTTTTGGTATATTGGAGGTAAAAATAAATATGGTGTATGTGTACGTAAATAAAATGGGGGGCAAGGGTGATGAGTGATGATTGTCATTTCAAAACTGCAATTTTTTGTTTTTCTTCTTCTAATAATAGCTGTGAATTTCCTGTTGAAAACTATCTGTCCTAGGTTTTGGGAAAATCATTTTCATGGTTTTTTGTAATGATGAGAATGTAAAGCAAAGATCCTATTCTGGGAATAATGATGTCTGAAACAACTGTTGAACAAACATATTGAAATTAAGAAGGTTGAGGCATTTGCTTTCGTGGCAGAACACTATAGACTTGAATTGCCAGTCCAACCTGGACTGTTTAGACAGTGAAGTATACTCACTGTCATTTAATGATTTAAAAAAAACTTTAGATTTTGGTACAGGATGTGATACTTAATTATTGTAGAGGATGGCCTGACAAGTGGCCCATACTAGGGTAGAAAATGAGGACTTTGGAGGTCCATAGCCTGAGGTAGGAAGGTAGGAGGGAAATTGTTTTTAATTGGGGTCTTAAAAGATGAAATCTAGACCAGGTAAGAAATGCCCAAGGTCCTACTAAGGCAGAAAGAAAGCTGTCTACCACTATCTGAAGGAAAGTAGAAAGTTTAGAATACTATTTAGTAGTAGATACTTTGAGAAAGGCTTAGTTCTGTGAATGCAGAGAAAAGCTGTCTATAATTTTGTTTCCCGCATTTTTAATTCCTGTTATTCTAAAGTATTTAGTAAGACCTTGTTAAAGATTATAACTTGGTTGTAGTTGTCATCTGGGTAACTGACAGAAGAGTCTAATATCAATATTTGGGGAAAGCACTATGGAAGAGACAAAAAGTCTGAGGGACTTTCCAAAATAATGTATAGAAAACATAATGAGTTAAATGAGTATGACAGAATTATAGGATTAATCATATAACCCTAAGAAATGCAAAGAAAATAAAGCTTCTGTATTTTTCTGTAATTGATCTTATCTAATACTTCATTAGTCTAGAAGGCAAGGGAGATCAGATTAGTTGAAGCTGATAATCTCCACTGGATCCAATAATTTAAACATCTCCTTGGATATTCAGTTGCTTGGAAGACTTGATCTTTTGGAATCCCATTTCTTCTCTTTGTTTCTATCTTACCTGTTATCTGGGTATAAATTAGATAGATGGGTGGTAACAATAAGTATGGCTTATGAGACTTAGCATGGGTTGCTCCTTAATACCACCAGTTAAAACCATGGATGTGAGAATAGTCATCAGGAAACATGCTTATACCCACTACTTTAGATCAAGGCACCAATCATTTCTCTCTGATGTTGAAATTCCTGAGTGAGGGTCATTTCATTTCAACTCCAGACTTTTGTTAGTGTATTAACTCTCCTGGCACTTCCATGTTTCCTTTCAAGGCAGGAGAAAACCTGGGATCCCTTGGACACCATTCAGAGTTCAGTATCTATCTACTTTCCACAGCCACTCAGCCATGCTTGACTGAACTGGAGGCTACAGATACCAAGTTGAATTTTATAAAAAAAAAATTAATTCTAAGTTCCACAATAATTATAGAATATGACTTACCAATAAGTCTAAGACTATCTTTAATTGCCTTGAGTTATAAATAGGAATTTTACATAAAATAGGAATTATACATAAAATATTGATAGTATAGATAAAATGAATGCTTTTTCTAAGTTATAGTGGCATTAAATTTTGAAACATGTTGATCTTAGTTGTTTTCATAAGAAAAGAAATGAAGGAAAAGTTTCCTGGGATGACAGTTCATTACCAATTGCTTTTCTTGTCTTTTTTTTTTTTACAAAGTTAGTAATAATAAAATTGCTAACCTATATTGAGCACATAATATATTCATTGAGTTCCTATGGATTTATACAGGTATTACAGTGAGCATGCATACGGTAAGCAGTTCACAAGGACTGTATCACTTAGTTCTACAGATCAATTTGGTGGCTTTGATTTTATTTTTCGTAGTATGGATAAATAGAGGCACCAGCAATTTAAATAAGGTCTCAGCGGTAACAGATGACATTAGTTGAATCCAATCCTAGGCATTTTGACTTTTTAGTATATCATTATAAATTTATATTTTTGGGGCTTTTTAAATTTTTAAAATATATTGATGCAATATTCAAATATTACAGAAATGCTAATAGGATTATGTTGTTCTTAACTCTTTAAAGATGGAATTCAAAAAGCAATCAAATTTTTAGAAGCCAGCACACAGAGCTTTATTTGCTTATGCTGTTGTACAGAAGTACTTATACAGAATTTCTACATTTCCTTTCTGTATTTTGCTCATTAAAAACTTATTTAGGCAAAAAAAAACGGCACTGCTAAATCTAAAGTAAATCAAGTAATATGTTTATGGCTATCCAACTTGTGAAATATGGAAATAAGGTTGAAAAGAGCTAAATAACTCAATAGCCACCTTTAAGTATTAAACTCACAGTGATCCAAAGGGCCCCTGGGTTGACACAGCCTTAAGATATTACTGATATAATATGTTCACATTATTCTATGTCCTTGAACTTCTCAAAAACTTAATCACTTTATTACTTTGAACGTCTCAAAACTTAATCACTTTATTACTCAAAGGATAATTTATTTTAAGGCTAGGAAAAGCTACAGTTATCTGAATAAATCGGAGATGTATCAAGATAATTTAAGAAAGGTGTGTGTTTGTCTAAAGTAACTACTGTTGTTGCTTAATCCACCTAGGCAAGGGATAATTTCTAGCTATCGCTTTAACTTTGTGTTATGTAAAACCTGGCATAAAAAAGCTCTGGTTTCTCCAAAACATAGATTGTTTTGAATAATTGAAGAGTTGGAATTGTGTCCAAGAAGTGACAATGAAATCCATCCAATTTTTATTCTAATGACACATATACTATTGCTTTAGCTTAGTGTACATAACTCATAAATCTGAACACCTAATCATATGGCCTTTTAGCAGGTTGGCAGTTTTCCCCTCATTTCCAAAATCTCTCTGAACTTGAAAACTTCACCAAATAGCTAGGCTTCAGGGGGAAAAAAAATGAAAGTCTGACCTAGAAAGATAATACCATCTTCATATTTTAAAAATCATGTTGGACCTTTGGACATTTGCTAAATTAAATGTTTTATTGTTTGAGAGATCATTTCATTTAGCTATTGAAAACTGGGGTGACTAAGTCTTTGGATATTTAGAAAATACTCTCAAATATGCAACAGTATAATAACGATAACAGTTTATTGCAACCATTTAATTAAGAGTAACAGCTTTTCAAACTCTAGAATCCAATCCAAACATAAATGCATGGGATTTGATAACTAGAGAATTGTCTTTGAAAGGAAGGATGACATGATAGCTAATGCATGCACATGGAAACTAATTAGATTTTTTAGCTAATGAATCCCCATTTAAATAAATGTGATTCGATAAATAATGGATCCCCATGGAAATGAATAGAATTGGATGACTAACACACCCCACTGAAATGAATGTGATTCGATAGTTATCGCATCCTCATAAATGTGTTAGATTGAATCCCATTCATTTTAATTGCAATAAATTAAAATAGCTTTTGTTCATGGCCTTTTGGCTAAGATCAAATGTTCCGTCCTCTATTTGGGGACTATATCCTAACCAAGCAGACAACCCAGACTTACTGATCTAATAGGTCCCTTCCTTCTCTAACTACATGATCTATAAGCTACCCATGCCATTCATTCCAGTAAAGATAACTCATTAATAAAACCTATTCATTTCAATAGAGCATTTGTTGTCAATTAGATTCCATTAATTTCGATGGGAAATTTTTAGCTATTACAAATAGAACCATCCAAATAATGTATTTAAATGCTTTTCAAAAAAGTCAAAAACAGGTTTTCATAGATAAAAATCAAATTTTTAATGCATGTTTTTGCTAGGTTACTTAAAATCAAAGAATTTTTTAAAGAAAATAAAATATTTGGGAATATACTTTGTTAATAAATGTGTAACTTACATATAAGCTTCTGAAAATAAAATGTGAGAAGTAGAATTTTGAAAATGAAGCACATGATTATCAATAATAATAAAAATTTACTCTCTGAACAAACCTATTTTGGTACATTTATCACATTTACTCATTTATATTTATCTTCATCTCTTTCCATTTGTGTATATTTTGTGGGGCTAAGACTGCCTTAAATATCTGTGTATTACAAAATCATACAGCATGAGGATATAGTGAAGTCCTGATGAGCTGAATAGGTAAATGCATATAGATAAGTAAATTAATAAATGAGTGATTATAAGATATCAGAGAAATAAAAATTTATTGAAAATTAACAGTAATTTACCTACTGGGATAAATATGATACATATGTGCAAATCCATGCATGTGTATAACCCTCATTTAAATATCATAACTCCTCCATGAAATAAATATTGAGACTTTTTAAAATGAGGAAACTGGGGCGCCTGGGTGGCTCAGATGGTTAAGCGTCTGCCTTCGGCTCAGGTCATGATCCCAGGGTCCTGGGATCAAGTCCCGCATCGGGCTCTCTGCTCCTTGGGAGCCTGCTTCTCCCTCTGCCTCCCTCTCTCTCTCTGTCTCTCATGAATAAATAAATAAAATCTTTAAAAAAATAAATAAATAAAAAAAAAATAAAATGAGGAAACTGAGTCCAAAAAGGAATGAATAAAAAATCCCATGGCTAACAAAATATGTTCAAAGCCCAGGTCTGCTAGATAAGACACTGTTTTCCTTACCCTATGCCTTCATTGCCTTAACATGCAAAGGTCTCTTGCAAGAATGCCTTAAATAAATTTGAGTCTAGAAAAGGTTACAACTTGGGAAAAATTGTATTTAATAAACAATATTAAAAATAAATGTCCAAATAAAATGAGGGAAAATAACTTAAAATAATAAAACCTATCATAAGCCACTACTTTGAAGTATTTCAATTTTATGAGAAGATAAAAAGGGAAACAGTGTGGCTAATATAAAAGAACAAAATCTATTATTTAAATGATGGGGTTAAAAATACAGTAGTGATATTCAGCTGAATATCAGTCAGCTGAAGACTGACTCATCCCCTACACTTGCCCATACACACACATAAATATATGCATGGGCATTACCAAAAACATCAACAAAATTATCTTGTCAGAATCTTGAATGAAGAGGTAGAATATGAAAAAGTGATTCTATAGATAAAAAGCGTTCTTAAGCCCTAAGAAATCCAATCCCTCTTTACCTCCAATTTCTCACTCTTTCTCAATGATTTCCTGAGAGAATTTCAAATTATTTCAAATAAATGCGACTTCAATAATATTCTGGTGTTATTAACACACACAGAAACATTGACCAATAAAAAAGGATGGCATGTATAGGACCTATTTCATACAATGTATATTTTATTATTATGAAATGCATATTTTACTGAAACTTAATCAGGAAATCAGATAGGAAAGCAATAGTTCTTGCCAGAAAAAATTTTCAAGTGTATCAAAATAAGTCAGAGATTACAGATATCGTTAGCATATTTACAAGTCATGGCTTTTCATTGATTTTAAAAACAAATTCCCAAAGAATGGTTTTACATTTTAGAGTATTTGCTTTCCACTGAATACCATTAGTACCTCACAGATGACATTTGAGGACCTTCAATTTTTCATTAGCTGCAGGAAAAATACACCACATATTTAGAGACAGAGGAAAGAGAAGAGAGGTGGGAACTCCTTTACAGGTGAAGGAAGAAAATGTAATGGAGAATGTCCTTAAATGACACAGTTTT